>NW_025223582.1:673691-784230 GCF_014066325.1 Apis laboriosa
ATTTTTTTAAAATATTGAGAATAGATAATATTTTTTAAATTCTTTGCGTATAATTTTATAAAGTGAAAGAATAATGTGCTATCGAATAGTTAGATTTTATTTTAGAATGACGATAATATTTATTTACGTTTGATTTTTTTAAAATATTGCGAATAGGTTCCTAAAATAATAAACTAAATTCTTTGCGTATAATCTTATAAAGTGAAAGAATAATGTGCTATCGAATGGTTAGATTTTATCTCTAAACGGCGATAATATTTATTTACGTTTGATTTTTTAAAATATTGAGAATAGATAATATTTTTTAAATTCTTTGCGTATAATCTTGTAAAGTGAAAGAATAATTTTTTTAAAATATTGAGAATAGATAATATTTTTTAAATTCTTTGCGTATAATCTTGTAAAGTGAAAGAATAATGTGCTATCGAATGGTTAAATTTTATCTCTGAACGGCGATAATATTTATTTACGTTTGATTTTTTTTAAATATTGCGAATAGATTTCTAAATTCTTTGCGTATAATCTTATAAAGTGAAAGAATAATATGCTATCGAATGGTTAGATTTTATTTCAGAACGACGATAATATTTATTTGCGTTTGATTTTTTTAAAATATTGAGAATAGATAATATTTTTTAAATTCTTTGCGTATAATCTTGTAAAGTGAAAGAATAATGTGCTATCGAATGGTTAGATTTTATCTTATTACATTTTAAGCGTTAGTGCGAGTTTGACAATCGTGGGGATAGAAATATAATTTTCAAAGTGTTTGAGTTTTGTAAGGCATAAAATATAATGAAATTGATTCGAGATGAGTTTGATTTTTCGTTTTATTAAATAACGAAGAACTGCAGATTGTTTGCGTATGATGTTGCGAAGCGTGAAAGAATATAGTATCGAATTAGGTTAGGTTTTCTTTATTTTCTTAAATTGGAGCGTGATATCGAACTACATTTTCGGCGTTAGTCCGAGTGATTCGACAGTCGTGGAGATAGAAATATTATTTTCAATGTTTCTTCAAGAGAAGATGAGAAATTATTTCTGTTAAGAGATTGACGATAGATAGAAGGAAAATAGAGATGTGGAATAAGAAAGAAATCGAATGACATTTTATCACGACAAACCGAGGATGCATCTTGCCAATTACTTTATTATTAAAATATCAAAACAATAATATAGACTCTAATATTCGACGAATTTTCTTTTCTTTACAAGGCAAAGGTACATAAAATATCAGAATATATAATTCGTGTGCGAAATCACTTTAAGTTAGAGCGAAGAAAGGACTAATGGATTTTTTTAGACACGCGTTTTAAAATTTTAAATACAATTTTACTGCAAACTTATTAAAAATTAATGCAATGCATTACTACACGATCCTTTACTGCAGTTGTTTTATCTTATTTTCTATCCGATTACCAATTCGAAATTCGAACGAGTATGATCGCGTCGCGTCGTAAAAGCTTCGATGGAATTTTTCATTCGTGAAAACGGGTAAACATCGTTTTGGATGAATAGCGGCCTATTCATGCCGTTCCGGTAAAGACCGTCGACAGAAGAAGCGTCTTCGAGCGGTTCGACTTGACTAATTGGCGATACTCGACCGCCGAACGTGGCCATAAACGAGGACCATGCTCGATCGAGCCACGCGGGGAATTAAGCTCAAAGACGCGGCCTTTTCCCTCCCTCCGTTTCTACGTTTCCATGATCCGATGGATATGTACGATCATCGAGACCCCTTTCGAGGAGGAGAGTATGAATACGTGACTGAATCAGTCCTATTCTCGTTACTGTTCGAAATTTTAATTTTTGCTTGGTGACAGATAAATTGGTTTAAAAAGTCGTTGAAAATTTTAGCCTTTGCTTTGGTATTATCATTCTAAATATATTGAACGATTCGTGTCATGAATTTGGAACGGGTTGAGATGTCATTTAAAATATAGAAGGTTTATTAAATTGAATGTGGATGATGAGCGTTACACTTTTCGATTCAATAGAAATCGAGAACATGATTTCAACGAAGTGAAAATAAAGGTCGGTGGATCTTTCCGACGTTTAGCGTTATCAGACGCGTTCATTGGGTTTAATTGGCGATACTTGGCCCGAGAATACCATAAACGATTCGCCGGTAGCTGGAATTAAGCGCGAACGAGTTGAGCCGCGCAGGAAGCTCGTAGGGAGCACATTCGTCGCACGTTTCCACGGCCTGGATTTGCAGGAGGTCTCTCTCGAAAGAAGCATTATGAATCATTGGAAATGGGCAAAAGTAATTCGATGGATTTATAGTCGCTACTTATTAGGAAAATGCGAATGCGATTTCGTTCGAGGAGGCCGTTCAATCGGCACAGATAGAAATAGCTACCGATCACATAGCGATGATGTGTCCTATCCGATTTTTCCTTTCCAACATCGTGAAAACTGTGATAATAAACTCGACGATAATAATAATATTCTTGGTGAAGTTTTTTTAAAAATTAATGTCCGACCAAGTAGCTCCTCGACACTCGTAAAATTTCTCATTCAAATTTCGAGACCGAGTACATAATTCAATCAAATCAACTCGAATCGATCCACTTCATCTGACAAATGGAAAACATTTCGATCCCATTCGATATTATTCTCCAATGCAAATCTTTTTCGCCATCCGCGTTCGTCGCGGAAAGAAATTTTTCAATCTGCAATTAAGATCTTGATGAAAAGAAAGCGGGGGGGGGAAAAAAAAACAAAACGGAGAAAAATAAGGAAAAAAAGAGAGGGAAAGGGGGAGAGAGAGGTAAGAAAAACAGAGGGAGAAATTTCCTCGGCGGAGGCTCGGATCCGCTCGAGCCGATCGAGGCCCGAGGTAGGCGGAGAGTCGATAATGAATTCGATGGCAGAAACCTTTCGACTCGTCGTCATCGTCCTCGTCCTCGTCCTCGTCCTCGTCGTGGTCGGCCATGTTTTTTCATCGCTCGACTTAGGGGATGCAGTGGCTCGAGTGCATCACTCTTTGGCGAACCTCTTAGGACTCGCCTCGTTTCCTAACGAAGGGGGTTGTACTCCCTCCCTTCCCTCTTAGAGTACCTCGTCTTTTGCCCAGCTCGCCCCTTTTTTCCATAGAACCCGAGGAAGAGTGTAATCCTCCTCTTCCTCTCCTCTTTCTTCACCCACCGTCCTCCATCATCGCAACCTCTCCCCTTTCTTTTTTTTTTTTCTTTGCGATTTTGACATGGCCAAACACTCGTCGTGTTGCCGCGAGATAGTTCTTTTTCTTTTTTTCTTTCTTTCTTTCTTTCTTTCTTTCTTTTTTGTTTTATTTGTCTTTAATTAGTACGCGCGCGATCGGCACCCCTTTCATCCCGCGGATGGTCGAGACAGGTAACAGGGGCTACAGTTTCCCCTTTCCTTTTCTTTTTCTTTCTCCCCCCCCCTTTTTTTTCTTTTTGTGTTTTCCTGATGGGCGTGAAGAAATGTAGACTATTAACTATATCAACTATATTAACTTTTGGAAAAGTTGTTCCAATTGAGACTCGATTTTTAGTTAAATTATTTAACTCGTTGGTTTAAGAATAAGAGTTTGGTTTGCATTCGTCGATCATCATTTTCTTTGGAAATGCGGAGAAAGAAGACGAAATCTCAAAGATTAGACTTTTTCTTTTGCACACGTTTTTTAATGACGATAAATATCCCGAAAAATCTTCTCGTTTGCGCCGATGGTTCCTTCCATTTCGATATCCTCTATAAAATTCTATTTTGAACGAATCTTATGGAGAAAATTAGGCGTGATTCCAAAGCCTAAGGAGGGCGCTCGTGCAAGAATTGTAAAATTCTTTTCGTTTCGTGCATCTTCCCGGGGAGAGGGAGGAGGGGTGGTACGTGTCTCGCGATACGAGAACTTTTTGCAGGAAAGGAGGAAGGAGGTATCCGTGTACAGTCCGGTGTCTATTTGAATTCAGAGCACACTTTCGAGGTTGAAATACGCTAGGAAAAAGAAGGATTCCCACACTTTCGAGGCCGACCAGGCTTCATTCAAGGGGTCTTCTCGCGTGTCTCCTCCTGACTCACCGTGCTATCATTCCGCGTTTCGGCCATTCCGTCCCAACGTACATCTCGGCATGCGTTTAACATGCCGGAGGATTCGGGTTACGTATCCCTCTTTCTCCCCTTCTCGAATTTTTCGATCTAGATCGCGGATTTTATGTGCGGTGAATCGAGATTCGGGCAAAGATCTAACCAAGAAGGAATCCTTTGATCTATCTTCGATCGTTATCGAGAGAGCATTGGAAAAGTAAGCCGGTTTCAGACATTGTTAAAATAATATTTTATCCAACAACGAACATTTTATACAATCTTATACAAAGATACTCCTTAAACAAAGGAAATTAATTAAACATCATCATCATCATCATCACCTCTCAATCACAATCGCGTTACTTTCAAATCGAATCCTGTTTCACGAAACGGGATACACTCCTTCGATCCGCTCCTCCATCCAGAAGAAACAATCTTCCTCTTCCTCCCCCTCCTCCTCCTCCTCCTCCTCCTCTTCCTCCTCGCCGTGATAAACTTATCCGAGCGGTCACGTCCTCGTCGCCGTAGATACGTTTCTTTCCGGAGAGCGCGTCGAATGGGAAACAGGACCCCTCCCCCTCCCCCTCGCCAAACGATTCGGCCTCGTAGGCACGTAGTAGTAGTCCCAGATACGCATCTTATGGGAACGTTTCGTGGCCACGAACGGGTCGTGGCCGAGAAAGGAAAAAAAAAAAAAAAAAAAAAAAAAGAAAAAGAAAAAGAGAGAGAGAGAGAGAGAAAGAGAAAAAGAAAAAGAAGAAAGGCGAAGCGGGGAAGGCGGCCGGTCAAGGTGGAACAAGGACGTGGCGAACCGCGCGAGCTGGAACGGAGGAGGAGAGGAGGAGAGGGGAGGGGAGGGGGAGGCCGTATTACGGAGCGGCACGACCGACGTAATATTCATCCCGGGTCCTGGTCGAGGTCAGCGGGGCCATCAGCGGACTGGAGATGAATGAAAACTAGGCCCACGCCACGCCATCCACGGGATGGGAATAGTGGAGGAAAGGAGAGAGGTGAATGGGGGCCTCATGGCGAAGGGTAATGGGGACCGCCGCTCGTAAACGCTGGTGCGTAAGCTTGGAACGGAAGGTGAGGTTAATTCAGCGACAATGAAGCGACCAGTCGGTTGGTCAATGAGCCAAGGATGGAGTCAAGGATGAAGCAAGAACGGGCTACTGGAATTGTCACGTCGTCGGGTGAAAAATGTCGACCGTTGAGCTATTTCGTTGGATTTCGTGATTCTTTTTTTTTCCAGATCGAGACAAATTTTCGATTTCGAGAGGTTAAACTCGTCTTCCTTGTTGTTGAGAGATCGAAAATGTTTCGTTCAATTTTCGAACGAAATATATTTAGTTTTAATTTATATTGAATATACAGATAGAAGAGGATACTTCTGATTAAGATTAACCTTTTTCTTTAACCATCGATTCAAGAGAATTTTTTCAAGAGAAAACGAGTCGGATCTCATTTCTCGAATGCGTTCCAAGCCGCGCCATGTAAATTCTGCTTTCTTTTCGCCCGCGCGATTCCCTTCCCCGCGAAATTCCGGGAATAAAATGCTATTCCACGGATCCGCGTGGCACACCTGTCGTACGTGATTCGCCTTTCTAACTGGTGAACCCACGGGAAAAAGCTGCCGGCTACCGAGAAGACGGACGATCGAAGGAAAAACACGATCGCGTATTATTATTGGGAAGGCATTATACCGTGACGTGTTCATTCACATTTTCCAGCTCTTGTAATTAAGCGAATCGTTCATCTCTTCCCCGCCTATCTCACAGCAGACCACTTCATATTTTCATTAGCCACTACGCCTATATCGTACAATTATAATAATACAATAATCCTTGGATAAGGATCAAAAATTCATCCACCTTCGAGTCGTTCTTTACATTCTTTTCAACTCGCAACAAGTCAAATTTAATCTTACCTTCAAAAGATCCAAAAGAAATTCGAAAGAAAGAGAAATCAAAATCATCTGCGAAAATTAAAAAGGTGAGGTGAGGGATTAATAGAAGGGAGGGGGAATCAAACGGAATAAGGAAAGAGGAAAGAGAGACGGCGAGGCGAAAGGGTGGTGGAGGGGGGCGGGGGACGTGAGTATAAACAAGAGACGGTCCCCGGCCACCCAGATAGTCCCACTCCTCTCGCCCTTCGCCATTCTTTGGCCCGTCTCGTCTTCTCCTCTCCTTCTTTCTCCTCTTCTCGTTGTCGCGGGCCCCAATTCTCTCTCTCTCTCTCTCTCTCTCTCTCACTCTGCTCGATATTCAAACTAATAAATTAGGAGGCCCTCCAGGTCCGGGGCCGCGTATGAATCATCTAAAACAATGGAATGCAGACTAAGATGGCGCCTCTGTCGCTCCCCCGGCATCCTCCCCGCACTGCAGCGCCAATCTTCCAACCCGTTTCCAGGACGTCGTCCGGCAACGCGGTCGACGATCACTGACAGCCCCTCACGACGGACAGTTCGTCCTTACTTGTTTATCGTGAGGGGAGGAGGGGGAGGTCCTTTTGTCTCTGCTACGCCAGGGATTCTCATCCTCTCGCCCCTTCCGTCCAACCCTCCCTCCCCCTCCCCCTCCATCATAAATCATTCCACGACCGAAAGTCTCGTGGTGCTCCTATTTCCTCGGCTCGAGCTACGGCCTCCTCTTTTCTATCTCAGCATGTACAGGTCCCAGGCCTTTTTTTCTTTTTCCTCTCGATACCCAAGCTTTAACGATCTCGGCCCAGCTCGGCTTCCCCGCGAATGGAGATTGAGCGGTTCCGCGAACGATCTCGTTAGCTCGAACACGAAACGTGGAAATTTTTGGGGACTCGGTCGGAATTGGACGGATCGATCATCGGGGATCGAGAGAGATTATCTTAGGAATCGTTCTTCTTCTCGGAATGAATATTTTCTTGTCACGGATTGTTTCAAATTATTAATTATTACTTCGAAACCACTATTTTATATTATTTACTATATTATATACTATTTTATATTATCCATTATAAAAAGAAAAGAGGAAAAAGTAGGAAAGTCGGTATCCACGAAATACTATTATATTATATACTATTTTATATTATCCATTATAAAAAGAAAAGAGGAAAAAGTAGGAAAGTCGGTATCCACGAAATTCAAGTTATTCTGAGAGGCATAACGAGAAAAGAAGTTCGAGTAAAGTGGAATTTTAATCGAAGGATGAATCAAATCGTATCGTACCAACTCGAACTCGGTATAAACAATTGACCGTCCACCCCAATTCTCGAGGTCCCTGGACAAGATACATTGTCCTCGAACAATGAATCAATGAACAAACGGGGAGCTTTCAATCTCGCGTTGATCCCCAAACTCGGATCCCCAAGAGGAGAGGATCTTGTCCCCCTCCGGGCCCAGCGTGGGACAACGGGGATGGATGGATAGTTTAAAATGAAAAGCTAATGACTTGTGACCGGAGATCATTTCGAGTGGCCGCGTATCGGCCGGACAATGGTCATTGTTGGCCAACACGCTCCAAGGGGGATGATTTACTTTTCCACCACCCTGTATGCCTCCCACGCGCCAGCGACAATGAAGGCGTACTTCTGTTTTCACCAACGACGCGCCATCGTCTCGCTGTCAAAACGTTGGCCTGCAACGTAGCAACCGTTATTACACATTATTATTCGTCACAGGGGTCGTCGTTCTGACAACAAAAGATTAATGATTTTCGAGTCTCGTTTGGAAAATTGATAATAAAATTTTTCTCCAAAAACTCAGATTTCAGACAGATATAATATGGAATCGTGAGTACAATGTAAACTCGTCGTCGAAATCGAATCTCTCAAGCTCGTGAATAACGGTTAAACCGTGAATCTTTCAACGCTCAAAGAGATCGCGTTAATTAAACCAACGCGGTAAAACGTATGCTGTTGTTAATTACCGATTAATTATTCGCAAACAAAGAGTGATCATAGTTAATTTGTTCTTTCTGTAAAAATTTAATTTATGCTTATTTATTTATTTTAATTACTTCGATACTGGTAATATTGCGTTGGAATCCTTTGTCTCAACACATTATTTGAATATCTGCTGTTTCTCTCCTTCGAAATTATTACGATGATAAAATTGGACACTTTATTTTTGTTAGTCACAAGAAAATGCTCAGAAGAAAGTCGAAGTTTCATTTTCTTCAAAATCAAAAATCTATTTTTCCCCTCTAAATTGATATTATTCTACTTATCCAATATAATATTATGAAACAAACAATTGCCAATATACCACTCTAATTTTTACCACTCTCTGAAACAAAGAATTACACGGTGAAATAACAAAAAAGATTATTATTTATTTCATATATATATAGTTTCATAATCTTCGTCAATCTTGTTGGTTTAATATCTGCAACGCACGGTTATAATTGCAGAGGAGGAGGGGAGGGGGATATTTTCGCATTTCGGGGCGGAAAACGGGCGACAAACAATTTCGAGAGGGAACGCGCGTTTCCGGGACGATTAAAGGGTGTTCCGGGCAAACGATGTTTTGTAAACGCCGTTGGGAACGTTGTACAAGCGGATGTTGGAAACGGTGGGACGAGGGTGGAAACGAACAGCGATCGAAAAAATTTGAATCAGAATGGTCGCGTGATATTCCGATGTTTTCTGTCCTCTCTCCCTGATAAATCGTTTTTACGAATTTCCCGTTTTTCCCCCATTCTTTCATCCCTTTCATCTAACCGATATCACGGTTTCTTTTCGAAAAAAAAAAAAAAAAAATGTTTCTTTGCATATCGAATCGTAGTTTTATTTTTTTTTTTTACTTTTTGTTCATCGAAAGAAGGATGAAAAAATCGTTTTGTAAATCAATTCATAATTCATTTTTAATCTTGTAATTGTAATTTTTTTATCCTCGTACAGGAAAAATGTTTCTATAATTTTTTCCCCAATATCTGACCTAAAAGACAATTTTATTATTCGATGGATTGAAGAAAATTTTAATTTTAAAGTAATATTTATACCTGTTATCTAATAACAATAATCTATATAATTACAGTTATAATTAATTTAATCTAGTAATGGTTATACATATATCTTCCATTTTAATTGTCAAAAATATTTTTAAAGATATAACCATTCATTTACAATATCATTTTGAAATCATCATCTTACGCTCAATTCTGTTATAACTTGTAATCAAAATCGATTCGTTCGTGAACAGATGCGTACATATCTTTCTATTCATTTTCACTTACGTTGCACAACATATTGTACATATCCAAATTTATCTTTTATATATCGTGCAAACGACGCGCGATACATAATATATACAAAAAAAAAAAAAAAAAAAGAAAAAAAAATACGAGGGATAAAAAGCAAAGTGTAAGAGAAAAGGGAGCCCATGCGGATTAAATGCGGTTGGCCGATCCAACGTCCTTCGTCGTCACACTGACCAATTTCACTCTGAACTACTATCATCGGCTGTCTACCGGCCCGTGTCGAATAGCCGCTTCTTTTGCCGCGGATGTCGTGAAAATAAGTATGCGCTGCCCATCCGAGTGGATGGTTCTCCGGTTAGCCACCGTGAAATTCTGACCATACGATTCCTAATGAACGCCCTTCGCTCCTTCCTTCCTTCCTTCCTTCCTTCCTTCCTTTCTCCGTTCTTCCTATTGCGACTCGAACGATCGAGTGGAATCGAGTGTAGATAACGCCGAAACATTATACGAATCGAACGATACGATTGTTTTTGTATATTACGTATCGCGGGCCATTTGATATATCGTTCTGAAGAATAAAATTGGAAAATGGAAATTTGTTGTCGTCTTTCCGCGGATAAAAGCGTTTTTTTTTTTTTTAGATTTCGCGTAAAGTACTTGCAAAGTGGAGAAACGAGAATAACACGCCGTCTGCGCATGCGCGCGTGTACGTTGCCTTTCATATGTTGATAAAGCGTTTAAACAGCGTTAAGAATTATTCTTTGTTGATTCTCGGATAAACGGATCGTGACACGAGATGAAAAATACGTTAATATAAGGCTTTGTCTGCTTTCGAGAGTATTTATCGCTATATTCACTGGAAATAGAAGAGATGGCTCCACGATTGATTCGAGAATTAGTTTTGACCGTTATGGTTACGAGGAAGACACCGAGGTAAATACAGAGGTCTCTTCAGATGGTTAGAAGAAGAGAAATGTCGAAGTTAAGTGGGCCTTGTTTTCTTATTATTATCATTATTATTATTATTGGAAATTATCGACGGCAGAGCGAAATGGTTCCACAAAAATGGAACGCAGGAAGCGGAGGCGTGACGGTTAGGTTAGCGTATCCACAAACGAGGTTATAATAGTCGAGAAGATTTTTCCTTTTACAATAGGAGGTTAAAATTGCTGTTCCAGTTATATTCCATCCCCCCGTTTCTTCGAAAGTTTCACGCTTTTCCTTCTTTTTTTTTTTTTTTTTTTTTTTAAAAATTCAACTTCCAAATATCTATTTTCTCCTAATCGTTGGCAAAAAATTTTCCCTCTCGGTCTAACGATCTATTTATATCCATTGAAGAAGGAAATCTAGGTTTTCTTTTTAAACCTAGCTTTTCCATGACTCAGGTCCGCTCTTTCTCTCCCCCCTTCGTTTTCCATACGAACAACCACCCTTTCCCGTCTACCGGTCATCGATCACTGACACCAGCCTGCTCCTCGATTTTCCTCGAATATCTTTTCTTTGGAAGGATGGAAGGAGAAAGAGAGAGAGAAAAATCGGTGGCAGGAGAAAAAGAGGGATGAATGAGAAACAGCCACCAAAGTGCATGCCAAAATGTACAAGCTTCAGCGACCCGTGAAACTCTCGTAAATTGTCGATTCATTAGCGGACACAGGGGAAAAAATTCGTCCCAGCTACACCCTCGTTGTACATCGAATTGAACAAATATATAACTTCATATATCATATATATAAACAAACGTCGATTATAAATTCCTTCTCTCTGAAGATTTCTCTCAGATTTCCCTCTTCTTCTTTCCAATGCATCTCGGTTTTTCACCGATATCGTCAAGCAATCGTTTCTTTCTTGCGTAAGAATTTCCGTAAAATTTTACGAATTTGAAATCATGAAGAGGGATTTGTTAAAACATCTCGTTCCAATATCCAACGATATTTGCTTTGCAAGAGATTGTTCTCGAGGGAACGATCCTCGACGAGTTTTTTTTTTTTTTTCGATCGCTCTTGAAATTAAAGTGGCAAGCGGAAGGAAGTAGTTTCCTCCTTGGATACTACCGCAAGATCCAATTGTCTCGTGGTCGCTTCCGTCGTGGTGGATGTGGAGGGCGGTGTGAAAGGTGGAGGGGAGGAGAAAAAAAACGAGGATTCTCGGCCCTCGTGAGTTCGAAAATTCGGGGGGCAGTCCCGCAAAACCGCAGAAACGTCATGCTGGCCCTTTGTCCCTTGCCACGTCTGTCGTCTGCTCGACGAAACTAGGAGGAAACATTATTATTACATCACGCGAGCGGCGCGCTGCGGTGGCCATTCTATCAACGAGGAAGTGCAGATGGCGCAAAATTGCGTGCCGCGTTTCCGGCCGACTTTTCTTCCCTTTTCTACCATTTTTCGAGTAATCCAAGGATCAAGCCTTTCTTTCAAGCGTTTAATCTCGATTCATTCTTTCAATTTATGTTGTTTCGAAAAAACATGTTCCGCTAATCAAATAACGAAATCACCAAAATTATAGAAATTCTTCATCCAAACAATGGATAATCTTCTTCTTAATGCTGTACGTATATAAAGATATTCTCTCATCATTTCTAATAAAAGTTTAAATTAATCACAATAAATTTAATATAGGTTTCCTTAGAGTCATTCTTGAAAAGATATCATAGAACGATAATTGAATACGAATCCTTAATTTCTTTTTATTCTTGTAGATGTTTAAAATTTTAAATTAATCACAATAAAATTTAATATAATAAAATTCCTTAGAGTCATTCTTGAAAAGATATCGTAGAACGATAATTGAATACGAATCCTTAATTTCTTTTTATTCTTCTAGGTGTTTAAAATTTTAAATTAATCACAGTAAAATTTAATTTACATTTCCATTTCCTTAGAATCATTCTTGAAAAGCTAGAGTGATAATTCAATACGAATAATTTCTTTTTATCTTATTCTCTCTAAGTGTTGTACAAGTATATTCAAGGATTAGATTTTAGGATTAGATTTCGTTTACGTGTTTCGTACGGTATTAAGTTAGTTTATTTGATAAAATGGGATAATTTAATACTGTGGCAATGAGGGTGAACTGAAAAAAAAAGCGCACGATCGTTTAAGCCGAGACTTGTGTAATGATATAGCACGCGCGTTAATTGAACGTTTACATTGCTCTAATGTCGCGGTTGCATCGTGCGTCATTCTCTAAATGGCACCACGCGATTTCAGATAGTCACGGTTCGAGGCGCTCCTCGGGCCCGTTGAAGAGGAAGAGCTCAACAATAGGAACAAGCCCCCTCCTCCCTCTTTTTAATTAGAATCCCCGATTACGCGCTCTCCCCGAGACAGATTTATTACCATCGTTTAAATAACGACACCTAATGACGAACGTTTTTGCCTAGCCATTCCAATCTTTGAGAGATCAAAGTTCGCCTTTTCGAGAAATCGAAAGCCAATTTTTTTACTTTATCTCGTGAAGAGTGGATGTTGCAGTCGAAACTTATTATACGTAAATATTTGGAAAACCTATAAAATTATTGAATAATGTTATGAAAGTGATAGAAAAATGTTTTATTAAAGAAATTATTTCGAAACTTTAAACCATTCTATACGAAGCTTAGTCGGAACAATTTTGACATTGAAACGAAACAGAAACTCGTTACTTGACAAACATTCGTTAGAGCGGCGAGGCTCTCAGCAATTACAATCTTTCAAACAACGAAATCACCAAAATTATAGAAATTCTTCATCCAAACAATGTAAACAATCTTCTTTTTAATGCTGTACATATATAAAAATATTCTCTTATCATTTCTATATAATAAAAGTTTAAATTAATCACAATAAAATCAATTAATTATGTGTAATTGAAAGATTGTAATTGTCATTACTAAAATATCGGTATATAAATTAACGGAGTATGTCAATTTTAAGAAAAATATAATCCTATATATAAACTATATAATTCGTCCCAATGTTGATCTTGATCTTTTCAAGAGTGGAATAATTTTACAGATTAATAACTCTTCTATTCCTCGTTTTCTCGAAGAAAAATATATATATATTTAATCGAAATAATACGAAATGTACTCGTAAAATTATATTCGAGGAACC
Organism: Apis laboriosa; assembly: GCF_014066325.1. Taxonomy (NCBI): domain Eukaryota; kingdom Metazoa; phylum Arthropoda; class Insecta; order Hymenoptera; family Apidae; genus Apis; species Apis laboriosa. The sequence goes on from NW_025223582.1 coordinate 687,007, forward strand.
GCTCCTCAATTCCTCAACATCTCCTCGATGAAAGCGCGACCGGTCTTCCGGAGCCGGAAGGATACTGCGGTGTTTCTTCCTCGCCCTCTGAGATCAACGATATGTTCACGCACGCTTGCACGTTGGACGCAGATGTATTTCCGCCCTCTGCATTCGTAACGCGTTCTGCAAATATATATCCGAGGCGAGGGGGAGGAGGGAGGGGAGGGGGTGCGAGTTGCGGTCGAATGGAGGAAGTAGTGGCAGCAGGTGAGGCCCGATCAGAAATTAGACTTATTTCTGCGGTTTTTAGATTAAACGGTTTCTCGACGAGACGAGAATATTTCGTTTGACGAGAGATCGGTTATTAGAACGACGTTGAATAACGCTTTGTGCTCGGATCGGTGTCAAGGTTGTTCCGCTTTTTTTTTTGCGATTTCGTAAACATCGATGCACGTTCAAGTTTCGTTAACCAGGGATGTTTCCTCAGAATAAGAAATTGATCGAGCAAAAAGATCCTTTCTCGCTTCTGTTAACGACGACTAGCCGGTCTAGCCAGCTTTTCTCCGCCACAAGAATGTGAGACAACAGAGAGAGAGAGAGAGAGAGAGGGTTAAAATATTTATGAAAGCGGAATGACACGGAGGAGGAAGACCCAGTTTCACGAGGAAGAGGAGGAGGAGGAGGTGGACGACAAAAGAACTTGGTCTTCTCGGGCTAATGAAACACCCGAGGTGCACGGAGACACAATGAGACGGTCCAAGGTGTCCCTTGGAGGTAGTTCAGTAGTTATGATAATCAGCAGTTCGCCAGGCCTGCTGGAGAGAAAAAAGGAAAAGGCTGGTTCCTTCTCGCGACGGAGGAACCAACGAAAATTACAGGGTGTATAAAGGACTCCCTTTTAAAAACCTACACGACCCATTACCCGGGAATCACCTCGAAAACCTAACCTAAACCGACTCGTGACTCGAGATCACGAGCGGTTGATCAATGGCCGTTAATCGATTAGGCCCCTTTTTGGTTAACTGAAACGATTAAAACACTCCTGTGATTCGCCACGTCCAATTACTTTGACCGGATCCGGTCCAATTAATTTTTATGGGACACCCTGTATAAGGCTAACGAACGGTTTCCAACCTCCTCTCCTGGTATATAACCCTCGCGTATATGATACAATGTTTCCACGTATATGGCATGGGCATAACCTTTAATTATGTATAATACCCTGCTGCTTATAAACGGTGTCACGAAAGAAACGCTCAAATTGCTTGAAAGAACGTTTGTCCTTTATGACGCGTTAATTCCAAAATGAAATGGAATTTGGAAATATTTTTCTTAAAAGTTACTCAAGAGAGTTTTATATATGTATATATATTCTTTTTAAAACAACTCTTGGAGAGTATCATAGTCTCTTTCTTTAGAATCGTTAACGATAAAAACACGAATATTTCACGTTTTTGAAATAATATACCGTAATTACTGTAACCACGAACAAGTCAAGTTTCTTCCAAGTTGCTTCTTCATTTTTCTACAAATACATATAACTTTGTAACTTTGACAATTCCTCATTGATTCCCTATCGAACGAGGTATCCTTCGAAGATGGACTAAATTAACAATATAAGGTGACGAGGATGCAAACAGGGCACGAGGCGGTTAACGAGGAAATAAATGCCCGCCAATTTTTCACCAACCAACGACGTGGCGCCACTACGCCCTCCTCCACCTCGCAGATGAATTTTTAATTTCACAGATCCGCGTTTTCCGCCATTTCCGAAGGGGAAAGCCGACCCGTGTCACGATTATATACAGGGGGAGAGATGAAGACTCAAGGATATTAATTCTTCCTTCCATTTTCTTGGCTATCTAAACTCGACTCTTATCGAATACCATTTCAAAGAGACGCGTCCACTTTTCCACTCTTACTCTCCAATTCAATATTCATCTAATATTCAACTTAACACGTTACTTACCCTATCTATTTAATATCTAAATCGTACAACGTAAACGGATAATTGCGCTCATAGAGATAAATCTTCATCCCTCCCTCCCCTTCGAAACAGCTTTTCGAAAGCCTTCGACCTTTCCGCCCTCCGGTTTCACGATCCCTCCTGGAAGCAGGAGGGGTGCAGGAGGTGGAGGGGGCTCGGTTTCCAACCCCTCGAGGCAGAAGGAAAGGAGGGAATAGAACGAAGTAATTCTCGCATGCCGGAGGATTTATTCTCCCTCGCATGTGCCAGGCGTTTCGGCGACGGGACGCGTCGCAAAAACGTAGGCGCCGGCGCTACGCGGAGGCACAACACCGCCAAAGGCCCCCCCGGTTCCCGGTATATTATTTTCGACCGTGAGAGAAAAGGCCCTCTCTCTCTCTCTCTCTCTCTCTCTCCCTTCTCTCCTTAATACGGCGAAATCCAAAACGACGAGATTTATCGGTGACAGAGGGGGACGACTACGAGGACGACTACGGCTACGAGGAGGAGGATGATTCGGTGGGAGGGGGAGAGGGGAGAGGGGGCCCGGCCGCGGCCCAAGTGTTGGATCTTTTTGATTGCTTCCGACAGAGCCGGCTGTCGTTGCCTTTGAAGCCTCGTCGATGAAGGATTATTCATCCGCGATGGATAATTTCGACAGGGGGTGGGGAGGGAGGGGGGGTGGGATGGGGGAACCGCGGCGCCCTTTCTTTGTTGCGGAACGATTCTACGGAACGCGGCTACGACGACTAATGTCGATCCTCTTGAGATTTCTACAACTTCCCTCTTTCTCTTCTTTTTCTTTTTTTTTTTTTCTTTCCTTTCTTTCTTCGTCGTATCCTCCTCCGGTGTTAGGCTGGGACCATTTGCGATACGTGTATGTTTGTTCGTTTCGTTTAGGGTGTTGGTGAGAAGAATGATTATGCATATCGGAAAATAGAGTTCGATGGAGTGGGGAGTTAGGAAAACTCGGACGTGAAATTGTAATTTAGTTCGCTGTGAGCGCGCGAATTATCTCTAAAATTTTCCACCATAAAGCGTATATTACGTATATATATATATATTATACATATATAAGATACGTGGAATAAGTAAAAAGTTTTCGATGAGTTCAACATATATATACTTACGTATATAGCTTTCAAGAGTAAATGGAATAGTGACATTTGATGCTTATATTTATTCGAAATTAATATAAACAAATTAAAAGAAAATAATATTAATATAAATTTAACGTCCATCTTCGAACAGGTATCTATTAAACTCTCGTTAAGAAGAGTTACTACACGCGCACATATTATTACCCTCTTGTTAACAACTCGATATTTTCTTTATAAAAGCCTCGACTCGAAATCCTAACGTAATTTCAACGAATTAATAATATCAAAAATCGATGAAGATTTTTCTTTATCGAGGAGGGAAACGAAATAAAATCCTATTCCAATTACTTATTTTCAAGCAAGGATTAACAAAGTTATTCGTGCAAAGGGTGGAGAATAACGTGGCACGATATTTGCATAACCCAACTCCGTCCGTCCACCGGTTATAACGGTTGCGGATGCTTCTCGTTGAGCGTAAATCCATGAAAATAAGAGGGGAAAAGCGGTTTTAGCGGTAGCGGGAGATGCGTACGTATCACGGTACGTGCACATTTTCGTACTAGATGAATGCAAATGCATATATCAAGAGGGTTGCTCGACCTCCTTCCGCGACGTCGTCCGCTTGTTTTACTTTATTCGTTTCGCCGGTGCCGGCTCCGCAGCGAATGAAAATTCAACGAAAATGCGGGAGGGAGGGGGGGGAGGGTGGAACTCGCGTCAAACGAAAGCGTGGGAAACAAAAATTCTAAGGGGTGGGATTGTTAATCGTGTAATAATAACAATACCCCTTCCTCCTCTCCGAATTCCTCTCAGAGAGGAATATCCAAGGGAGGAAATAGATCGTGATTCGATTATTATTATTATGAGAAAGAGTACGAGTTGTTTTGAAGGATTCGTTCGATATTTGAGGAATTTAGAGGGGAAAAGAATTTAGAATTTGATTATGAAAACGTATTAGAAGAATAAAAAAAATATTTCGAATATGTTATTACAAATTTTTCGTAGAGTAAACAACAAAGTATATAAATCCCAAGATCTTTCTTCATTAAATTAAATAACTAGCGATGTATTAAATTAAATTTAATATTAAATATTATATATATTATTATTTAATATTAAATATATTATTAATATAATTATATTATATTATTATATTATTTATATATATATATATAAATTATAATTAAATTTAATAGCGATGTATTATGTAATTAATTGATTCGTCATTTTTTACAAGTTTTCGTAATAAGATTATCGTATTGGTATCGAGAATAGGGATAGGATAATAAAAGATGATAGGAACAATGTGGAGTAAAATCGAGAGGACGCGATTCCTTGATCGAGCGAGGGAAAGAAGACGAGTAATTAACGCCGTGGCGAACGGGCCAAGATGAAAACATAAAGCGACTTCCGTCCAGCGGCCATTAATTGTCGCTCGCATCGCGGTTGATACCCCACGGAACCGATCAGTTCGCTTTTTATCGATTTCTCTCGTGCCGGGAATTTTTAATAGTGACACCACGCTTCACGTACTTATGAGGGGCCGATTCGATCGCAATTAAGCTCCTCCGTCCTCTCCATCGTTAAATCAAACTTTTCGGATCGTTATTAACTAATACGAGGAATTCACGATTTTTTAACTTTCCCGATTCTTCTTCTTCTTGGATTTCGATTATCTTCGATTATTCTCGAGCAAATGAATTTCAACCTCGTTCACGGATTTTTAACTTTCCACTCCCGATTCTTCTTCTTCTTGGATTTAGTATCTTCGATTATTCTCGAGCAAATGAATTTCAACCTCGTTCATCTCGAGTTTCCCAAAATGTTACATATAATATTTCTTTTTTATATCGTTATTATTATTATTAACCTCGTTGCACCTCGTTAACGTGAAACCTGATATTTCCTTAATTTCCATTAGCACGAGATAAAATCGCACGATATATCGTTTTTATTAAATGTTATTAAAAAAAAAGAAAAGAAGCTTAACGATATAAGGGATATCGTTCTTTTCGCCATCAAATTCGCACCACGATTTCCTCGAATCGCCTCCAATACGTCGATCCCCGCCGCCTCGCAAGAAACCCGATAATCTTCGAATCGTTCCAATCGATCCCGATCCCATCCCCGTGAAAGCGAGGCGACGAACGGGGGGGGGGGGATGGAGGGCGGATGTTCCGATCGGGCGGGAAGAAAGGATCGGTGATGGGTCGAGGACGATGAAAACATAAAACGATTTTCGCCCGTCGCTCGTTAATTGTCGCGGGCCCAAAACACGGGAGGGCGAGTGTTGCGAGTGTGTTGGTCGAGTTGGCCGGCCTCGCCGTTTTTGCCGTTTTCCAACCTCGCCTCGCCTCACTTCGCCTCGTCTCGCCTCACTTTGCCTCGCCTCGCCTCGCCTCGCCTCGGAGACGGCCATCTTTGCGAGGCCACCGGCTCCAATGGAACACAATGGACGATCCACGTCGGTGCATACAGCGCGCGGCGCGCGCACACACACACACACATACATACACGTTCACGGCAACGCGTGCACACTCCTTCGATCTCCCGTCTAATTGATGCCGGAGAGAAACGGCCCACACGCACCGAGTCAATCTTCCTCCTCTCGTTTCGCTGCCTCTCTCTCTCTCTCTCTCCGTCCAACCATCTCTCCATGACGGTGGTCTCTCTATTTCACGTCCCCGCGACTCTATAAATCTCTCCTCGTCCAACCAACGCGGGAGAATGCGTTTCTCCTCTCGTCATTCCCCCTCCCCCCTCCCCTCCCCCCTCCTCTCCTCTCCTCGCCGTAAGTATAAAACACCATCGCGACAACACTTCCGCGCTCTCCTCCGAGCGTATCAACGTTATTAATTGCCGGTGGCAATTCGATCGAGATATCGAAAGGTGGACATCACCTTTTCCAGGGGACGGCGAAATATCCTCGCGAGTCCTCCCTCAGAGAGAATCAACGAGGATCGATTTGGCAAAAAGCGGCGCGGGCGTTATGTATTAGGCATAAGGGTGGCCCTCGTCCTGGCCGAGGAACGAATCGGTGGCGAGGGTTGATCCCCTCCCCCCTCTTCCTTCCGCGAAGCGAAGACCGATCCCCGGATGGAGGATCGGGGGATGGAACCGATACTCGGAATCGAGAAATCAGAATTTTTTTGCCGGACGACGAGTTCTCTCTTTCGAGTCAGCTGTTGAGCTCTGTTCCTCCTCCTCCTCTTCTTATTCTCCCTCTCGGGCAAACGTTTGTCCAGCAACGCTTTTCTTTTCCTCTTCTTTCCCTCCCCTCCCCCGTTAGGATCGTTGCCTAATTTTATTCGTGTAATGGCCTCCGAACTACCGATGTAATGGCGGGATGTAAAGTTCGTGTTTATAGAATTGATCATTTCCATCGATGCCTCTTAGAAATGTATCGCGAGAGATACTTTGTTCCGTGAAAGATACTTTATTTCGTATCAACGTATCCAGACCTAACCTAGCCTAACTTAATTAGATTTAATCCAATATTTTATTTCGTATCAACGTATCCAGACCTAACCTAGCCTAATCTAATTAGATTTAATCCAATACTTTATTTCGTATCAACGTATCCAGACCTAACCTAATTAGATTTAATCCAAGGAAGGAGAAACGCTTCTTCAAAGATACGAGAATAACATTAAAAAGAAGAAGAAAGATACTTAATNTTATTTCTAACCTAATTAGATTTAATCCAAGGAAGGAGAAACGCTTCTTTGCTTCTTCAAAGATACGAGAATAACATTAAAAAGAAGAAAAAAGATACTTAATATTAAAAGAAAAAGTGGAAGATACTTTATTTCGTATCAACGTATCCAGGCCTACCCTAACCTAACTTAATTAGATTTAGAGTTAATTTAACTTAATTAAATTTAATCCAAGGAAGGAGAAACGCTTCTTCAAAGATGTGAGAATAACATTAAAAAGAAGCGTGGAAGACTTTATTTCTAACCTAATTAGATTTAATCCAAAGAAGGAGAAACGCTTCTTTGCTTCTTCAAAGATACGAGAATAACATTAAAAAGAAGAAGAAAGATACTTAATATTAAAAGAAAAAGTGGAAGATATTTTATTTCGTATCAACGTATCCAGGCCTAACCTAACCTAACTTAATTAGATTTAGAGTTAATTTAACTTAATTAAATTTAATGCAAGGAAGGAGAAACGCTTCTTCAAAGATACGAGAATAACATTAAAAAGAAGCGTGAAAGATACTTTATTTCAATATCAACATATCCAGACCTAACTTAACCTAAGCTAATTAGATTTAATCCAAGGAAGGAGAAACGCTTCTTCAAAGATACGAGAATAACATTAAAAAGAAGCGTGGAAGATACTTTATTTCATATCCAGACCTAACTTAACCTAACTTAATTAGATTTAGACTTAACCTAACTTAACTTAATTAGATTTAATCCAAGGAAGGAGAAACGCTTCTTCTAACATTAAAAAGAAGCGTGAAAGATACTTTCATTCGTATCCAGACCTAACCTAACCTAACCTAATTAGATTTAATCCAAGGAAGAAACGTTTCTTCAAAGATACGAGAATAACATTAAAAAGAAGCCGAATTTATTACACACGTATTTTTATCGGTTCGAGGATCCTCGCCAAGAATGAAGGAAATATCAATCGATTTTCTTCCCCGGTTCAAATTTACACTCTAATCTCGCCGATCTTTGGAACGCGAGGCTGCATGGCTGTAAATCCGTGGCCGGAAGTCGGAAACGCGTAAATCGCCGGATTTTCGGCGACGTATCCCAAAGTGGCGGTCAGAGGGGAGGGGAGGGGAGGGTTTCGAGGAGGGCTCGGCGATGGTAATATTCACAGGCCATTTGCGGCACAATGCCGCCACGTTAACGACGACAATGGATGCAATAATGAAGCCTGGCTCGGGCCAAGGAATCTCCTCCTACCTGCGCCTCCGCACTTCCTTCCCTTTCCCCGTCGATCGACACTCGCGAATCCACGGCAACCGCGTATCAGCGCACCCTTCCTCTCCCCCCGCTATTTCCGGCTCGAAACGAAAACTACGGCCAAATTTTTCCCATTTCGAAGGAGGATTCGTCGATGATCAAGAGTATCCTGTTCCTGCTTAATTTTGGAATAGGTTAGGTCAGTTAGAGGGGGGCAGGATGCAAGACAATTTTATCGTTTCGTATATTTCACCTTACCCGATTTCTGTCGCGTATACCGTGAAATAGAATTGAGAATACCGACAAACTTTCCTTCCTCGATTCCATCGATTTTAAATATATTATATTTATTTAAAGGACAAAAGAAGATGGATAAAACAGGCATTACATTACATTTTTTTTTTTTTTATAAATTTAAAACAGGAAAGATAATTTACAATGCGATATTGCAATATGATAAACGTATTTAAATTTTTTATCGTGAAGCTTGATTTGAATCCTAGGAAGCTTGCAGGTTCGTCGAACCCTTATCCTCGAAGGAAGCGCGAACGAGGAAAAATCGTAGGGAGGAGGAGGCAGGCCGGTGGGAGCTTTGCGCGTCACGGGGACAGGTAGAAATGACATGGAACGACGAAGCATGCGGCGTATGACGGGAAAACAAAAGAAGGCAACAATTTCGGGCAATTTGGGGGCAGTGGCGCGAGACCCGCGCGCCTCCAGCAACTCGCGTGACCGCTTGTCACGGCTCTGCGCGACCGTGCGACCGTCCTCCTCTGATTTTCCTCCCCGCTTCACGCGAAATTTCCTCCGCGCGTCTCTCTCTCTCTCTCTCTCTCTCTCTCTCTCTCTCGTTTTTTCGAAAACGATTTCTCGGATGGAGGAGGTTCGTTAAATTTGTAGCGAATAGTTTCACGAGTGAGGCTATTCGAGGGATTGTCGTGGAGAGAAAAAGGAGAATTCAGAGGATAAAAGTTGCAATAGAGAATAGCAGTTGGGTATCGATGAGATTTCGATATGGAAAGTTTAATAAAAGTATATAATAATTTAAGGAAAATTATATTCTGCAAGATTCGTAAATGTTTCGATAATAATCAAAATCGAGAAGAAGAAATTAATCGTTAAGAAATTTTAATAAATCCGCATTTTAGAAGTGTCTTTAACACAATTCACGGAGAGAAAACGAGGAATAAAGATACAGGATATTTCGTAATAATCCACGATCCCAGTAAGATTCGTAGGATCTTTCAACGATTAGAATTCATCGTTGTACGAAAAAAGGAAAAAAAGGAGACACGATCGGATTCATCGACGATTCCCACGGATTTGATTAATTTATTCGACGGTGCACGAGAGAGGAGAGCGCGAGAAATTAATTGATGGAACGCGTACGCGTTATTTCATCGACGATTTCAGCGGCAAGTTAGCCGGCCGAATTCGTTGAAAGCATGGCCACGCGAACGTTTCTATGCGAACTAATATTAGCATAATGCGTGGAATTAGCATATTCCTACCTACGACCGCTCGTCGATATTTATTTGAACACGCGCTCGAGATCTGACCAAATTCTCGAAATATTTCGGATTCAGTTTCTCTCTGTCTCTTTCTGCTCGTCCTTATTATTATTCGTTCATTATCTCGCGCATCTTGGCGTCTCCTTCAGCGCTGTGAACGTTTCAATTAATTCGTCGAAATTGAAATCGTGAAACTTTGTTAAAAAGATATTCGTAAATGGATATATCTTTCTTTCTAATTTTTCTAAATTATATATAGATCATAATAATATTGGAGAATTCTCGATAGTCTTCTCCAATTATAAATATTGAAATCAATTTGAAATTAAATTAAAATTTCAAATTGATTAGCTTCAAATTTTCTTTATTTTTTGCGAGAAGAACACGTACGGATCTTTTGGCGAAATTAGTGGATAGAAATTGATAGATGATCCATTTAGATATATATACATGTTATATAAGTTAATTTCTAGTGATGAAAATAAGAGATCTATATAAATGAAGACACGAAATTTTTCATTTTTCTGTTCCAGTGACGAGAAAGAAGATATTTTGATATCCCTTTTAAAATATCGATATACTCGACGAGAGAAGAAGAAAAATCGTTTCATTAAAGTTCCATCGATATTTCTTCTTCGATTGAAAAAAAAGAAAAGAAAAGAAAAGAAAAGAAAAAATTGTCGTCCAGAGAAAAATATGAAGCAAACTCTCGGTACTACCTGACGACGGTAGCACACCCACGTAGAATCTAACAATAAGCAAGATTACAGTGATCCCACGGAAATTTACGGTTTGAGCCAAGCCCGTCGAACCAGGTAATCACCTCCGGCAGATTATTATTTCCACGCGAATCCTTCCGCCGCGTTTCTTGAAATTTTTCCATCTCGCGACGCGATTCATCGTCCTCTTCAACTTTTCATCGAACAATTCCCCCTTCGATTCACAACTCTTTTGTAATTAAAGTCTCCTTCTTTTTTCTTTTTTTTTTCTTCTATTTCTTACTTTTCGTCTTTCGAAACTTAATTGGATAGTTTTATGAAATATATTTCCAAATAAATCTCGAGAGGAAAATTTGACTCTTAATCGAAGAAATACGTGGAAGACGCGCTCGTTGATTCTACATTTCTTTAAATATTCTTTAATTTTAATATTATTAATATATAAAATGCTTAATTAAAAGATCAATCTGAAATTGAATAATCTAATCGTAGTATCGGTTGAGAGTCGATAAAATAGATCCTATCGATAATATTTCTCACGCGAAAACTATTCCCAATTCGATTCTCGATTTTTAAATTGACTTTTTAATTTATTTGTTTTCTTTTCTTTTCTTTTCTTTTTTTTTTTATACTGCACCATATCTCTCGAAACTTTCGTGTAATTTCTGCATCCTCCACCACTGTAAAATTGAATAATGTATGAGTGATATATGCCCATAATTTAAATGCAAATCGGCAGGACAGCGTTTCCAGGAAAACCGAATGCTTGGAACCGGCCGATCGTCTTAATTGTTGAATCGCCAGCAGCGTGGACAAAACGCGTTTCGACAGTTTACAACGTCGGTGCACGGTGTTATTCGCTGTCGGCACTGTTGGATAATAAATAACTCTCATTCCACGGAGCAGGGGGTGAGGTATACTCCACATCCTGCCTATGCGAGAGATGAGTATAATATAAGCGTGGCAACGCTTCCGCTTTTTACCCTTTTATTAAACGCGCTCCGTGATTCTTTTAATGATTCACGGAATTATTGGCATGGTCATGATCATCTCGACAACTAGACTTTCGAATCAAATTATCGAGTCTAAGACCGTTTTATTCAAATTCCTGTTCTTTGGAGTCTGTCATCGATGAATTCGCGAAAAATGATCGTAACTTGTATTTTTAAATAATACGTATTAAGAATATGGCGGTGAAAGAAAATTGGATTAATTTAAGTTGAATTAAGATCTCTTTTTTTTTTTGCTTGAAAATTTCTCAATCAAGTGAAAGTAATTATTTAACAATTCGATTAAGAAACTTTTTTCTTTCGAATGAAAAAATTTACATGGTAAAACTCGTATGATAATGATACAGGTTGATAAAAAAAAGCAATAACAATTTGCTCCATCGAATCGAATTCGATATTTTAACAATCCTAATTGAAAAACTAACAATTATAAATACAAACTCTACCCTCTACGTGCACCCCTTACATCCTCGAGAAGCCTCGAAATTCGACATGATCGGGATGAAAAGAAAAATCGCAAGGGATCCCTGAAAGGTAACGACGTTGATCGGGATGGCGCTTGTCTCATCTCTCGTTCGCGGCGCGGAGGAACGGCGAGCGGCCGTCGAAGGGGCACAGTCGAACATGCCCGGTCTCGTGGGTGGCCACTATGATTTCTTCGGGGCTATCTGCCGATCTCAATAGCCGAGTAATTCCGCCGCTTGGCCACCCCTCGCCTCACCCGTCGCCAGCCGGGCCAGGCCAAGCGAGGCGCATTCTGACACCTACGACTGGCCATGAGACACGACTCGGGCAAAAAGCGGCGAAAGAAGGGAAGCCCGGGTCCGGTTCTCGCTGGTTAGGCCTCCCGTCGGCCGTGGAGCCAACCAGAAACCAGAAGAACCACTTTGGAACACTCGGCTAGCCACACCTCTGTGAGCTGCCTCCGTTTCTTCTCTCTTCTCTCCCTCTCAAGTTCCCGCCATCCCCCTCGTATACCCTGCTCCCGGCCCCCTTTCGCATTTTTTCGTGCCCCAACGGCGAGAGCTGGAGCCCTCTGCCGGCGCGACCAGTCGCCAAGTCGCGCGGTCTCTCCCGGGGCTCTCCCCGGCTCTCCCTGGCTCTCCCTCCGATCTCGCGCCGGAAACGCGGATTTTCGATCTTGCTTGTTCACTACGCGACACTACGAAACTGTATGCAACGTTTCGCGTTCCTAGCAAGTTGAATTTTCCTAATTTTCCAAGCATTTTTCCCGAAGAATTCTCTATTTTTCGAAGATTTTCGCAGGGTTGTTGTTAGTGTTAATGGAGTTCTTATTGATCGTACGTGATAATTTGAATTTGTATATCGATTTGTGCTCGTTGAAAGTTTAATATCTTTTCGAATTTTCCGAATTTTTAAGGTTCTTTGACCCTTTCACCGAAGGTATGAGATTTTCGTAGATTTTCGTTATTACTAGTGTTGTGGAATTCTTTCATCGGTCATTGAAACGTGATTTCTCGAATTCGAAGGGTTTTTGAAGGGTTGTTATAAGTTTTATGGATTATTGGAGAAAATAAGGTTTTAGAACAGTTTTTTTCTTTCGAAAGATATTGGATTTTTGTGCGTTTAGTAGTTTTCACAAGGGAAAGAATTTTTGATACTTGATATTTGAATATTCAGTTACTACTACTACATTCTTATGGAAAATATTTATTGTTGTGCGCGTGATTTTTTTCTTTGGTGTTTCATTTATCCAAAATTATTCTGTAAATTTGTAATTCCAGAATTTTTAGGCTCAATTATTCATCGATTCGATGAATATAACTCATAAATCGTTGAAAAATTTTTTAAAAATCATAATTGTTACTATATTCTTTACAAAATTATGAAAACCAAGATAATTTTTAAAACGGTTCAAAAATATAATTCAATCTGTTTAAATCTCAATCCAACAAGCAATAACGTTAAAAAAGATAAAGCAAGATAAAAACGAGATAAGACGTATAAAGCAAAAATAAAAGAAACGAATAATATTCTTTTTTTGTGGATCAATTTCATGGATTTTCCATGTGAAATTATATACAGACATTCGATATCGAAGAAGACATTTTTACTTATTTTTCTACTTTAATTTATTCAACTATTTTCATTATTCAAACTTGATACACTGCAATGTACTCATTCTTACAATACATATTTAAAAACGCAAAAAAATAAGATCCTTTAAGCATCTCGTTTTTATGTTTTACAAGCTTCAAAAATTGTACGAATAATAATTATTCGATCGAAATATTTAAAATAACAGATCTACACTGCTAACTATTTTGTTTCTCATCGCTCATTAATTGAAATACTTTTCACGTTTCACAACTCATTAAACTCTGACTTTTTTTACGATTCAAAATTCTTAAAAAAAAAGCGACATACATAATTTTCATAGCTTCATCAACTTATTTATTCTTTCATATCTCCCCTCCCAAAAAGAATATTTCCCCGACATCAACCTCGTAGCTTTTCCTCGAGTTTTTAAAAATCCACGAAAATTGTATCATTCGATGATCCGCCACAAAATATATATATAAATTCTGAGGCGCAATATTCTAATTAACGAATGTCCCTTTTATTCGACTCGAGTTTCGCGCCGATAATTGCGAGCCGCTTCGCAATTGCGCGGATGGAAACACGCGCGCCCGTTTCTCGCCCAGAACCGGCAAAATGGGAGGGGGGGAGAACTAATAAGCGGCAGACTGTTTAGCGTCCTCGCTTTTGTCATCGCTCGGCTCGTTAACGGGGACCCGCTTTGGTCTGGAGGAATTACCGAGAATAACCTTCTTTCGAGGCAGAGATTTGGATACGGTGAAGATTTCTCCAAGGCAACGAGGTTGCGGATTGGAATGGTGTTTGTTCGCGTTCCAGGATTTGATATTGCTTCACGAGTCGAGGTATAATGTGGCAAGGATTCGAAGACGTTGATTCGAAGCGTCGAATCGTATTTCAATGCTCGAGGTATAAATAAAGTTAGAGCGAGAGATCTTGTATTAAGATTGATGGAATTGTGATTCATAGTTTTTCTTTATTTTGAAATTCGTATTATCGAAAGTGGAAAACTAACGCTTTTGTCTTTTTTTTTTTTTATCTTATGAATCGTGTATAACAAATGTGTAAAATAATTTAGTTCAAATTTATTATTTTTTTGTAACGTAATTTCGAAATTTTTGGCCCTAATTTTCGAAAATTCGTGATAAACATTTGAAATATTACTTTGATTTAAATCTTAATCGGGGAAATATTTTTTTTGGGAGGGGGGGAGATATGAAAGAATAAGTAAGTTAAATTGATTAAAAAGCTACGAAAATGATCGATGATTCGATAGTTAGAATCGAAAGTTTCTACAAATTTTTTTTTTTTTTTTTACGAATTTCGGATTCTAATTTTGCTTGCTCGTAACGTCACGCCTATCATTTGAGATTGGACGAAAGAAAAGAAGCGGAAGAATGTTGAAATTGATGGATCGATTTACAATTCCATCGATTTACAGCGGAAGATCCATGGTGTTAGACCGCCATAGCGGGGATAGAAGGGAAAAAAGCACACGCGTGCGCTTAAAGCGTGTTGAATATGCGAACGGTGGTGCGGTGTTGGCCGGCGGGCCGCGTTGCGCTTCAAACTCCGCTGAAAAACTCGTCCCCGTGCCCGTCGTTATCTCGCAATTTTTTCCACATTAATTAGTAATTATAGAGCGACTTCATTAGCTCCGGCTTTCGTGACTTAATTAAAGACGAGCCGTCGCTTTTCCATTTACCGGCAACGGCCTCGCCTCGTTTCGACCGATCTTTCCATTCTCGTGACACTGTTTACCCTCGCGTCCCTTCTTCTTGCGTCGCCGTGGAATAAATGGAAACGAACGTTTCAAAAATTCATCCATTTTTACACAAATATTCCTCCTTCTTTCAATTATTTTTTAATCATCTTTCCATTCCATTCCCTTTCGCGAATCGTGAAACGACAATTTACTTAGATCTTCGATTTCTTTCCTTTTTTCCCCCCCTTTTTTTACGGAAACAACTTCGAGGAGGAATCCATCGATTCTGAGATAATAAAAGTGAAACGTAAATTAGGGAGGGATTTTCAATCACTACTATCTTTCGATCGAGAAAGAATTCAGAAATCCGAAATTTTCCTCCCCGTTGTTCCTCGAAAAATAAACTCTAAGGAAAATTGCTCGGCTTCATATATATGTATATATAAATTCTCGGTATTTTCGAGCGAAACGAGGCCGTTTTCTTCGTTCTTTCCTTTCCAGCCTTCCATTCTCGAATCTCTATCCCTCCCGCGGAGATTCTCGCCGCCAGCGAAAATAAACGGCGGAGGAGACGGGTCTACAAGGGAGATTGAGTGGTGGAGGGGGAGGGGTGAGAAAGAAGGAAGTAGAGAAATTAATTAGCTCTTTTGCGTTCTTCGCTTTAGAAGGAGAAAAAAAAAAAGAAAAAGAAAAAGAAGAAAGAAGAAGAAGAAGAAAAAGAAGAAGTAGAAAGAGAAGAGCAGAAGGGAGAGGAAGGGGTAGAGAAGGGAGGGAGGGGAGCAGAAAGGGAGAAAGAGAAGGAGGGTTCAAAGGAAGTGGTGCAGACTTCTACTACGAGGTCCGACTTCCGACCTGTGTGTGCAAAATCCCCTTCCATCCCTTCCACGTCCCGTTCCCACACCCCTCTCCCTCCTTGCACCCTCACTCGCACCCTCGTCACTCAATCTATGCTATACCGGTCGAGAGAACCTTGGGCCGAGATCCTTGGATCCACGGATCGCGAGAAGAAGTTTCCTTTGTGAGGCCGCGAGTTCAACCCTTTCGACGCGATCTCGCGACGAAATCTCTCTCTCTCTCTCTCTCTTTCTCCCCTCCCCTTCTCTCTACTCGTCTCGATCATTGTTACAGGGACCGTTTGTTAGACGGTGAAAGTATTCAAGAGTCATCTTTTTCTTTTTCTTTTTTTTTTGAGGAGGGGAGAAGGGTTGATCTCGAGGAAACACCAAAATCGATTTTCGATTTTCTATTTTCTTTCAATGGGAGAAAGGAAGAATTTGATACGTGTTGATTTTAATAAGCGTTAATATTTTTCCGTAAGGGCATTTCCGTAAGAAGCATTTAATATTTTTTTAAGAAAAGCATTCTTCTTTCTTTTCTTTTCTTTTCTTTTCTTCTTTTGAAGAACTTCTTTTAAAGTTTGTAATTTTTTGATTGGTCGAAATATCAGCGAAAGGATGATTTTTTTGATAAAATAATTCCTTTTTTTTTTGAATTTCGAAAAGAATCGAAATAATTGTACATTATTTTTTGCGTGCGTGCAATTATAAATACTTTATAATCGTTCGCGACGTTCATAATTGGACAAAATTCGAG
This sequence comes from Apis laboriosa, assembly GCF_014066325.1. Lineage (NCBI taxonomy): Eukaryota > Metazoa > Arthropoda > Insecta > Hymenoptera > Apidae > Apis > Apis laboriosa. The sequence continues at coordinate 703,576 of NW_025223582.1, forward strand.
AGAGAGAGAGAGAGAGAGAGAGAGAGAGAGAGAGAGAGAGAGAGAGAAATAATTAAGGTTGTTTACGCGGAAATGAAGAGAAATAGCGTTTCGCGCTCTTCTTACTTAAAATTCGAATCATTTATGAAGCTTATATTGGAATGACGCCTGCTTCTGTACATTCCCTTTCTCGTTTAACGAAAATGTAACCGCATTAATTAACCTGAGATACGAACGCATACCGCGCGTTAAACTCGCTTAATGTTTTATCACGAAAAGTTACGATAATTCCACCAATTTCATTAACACAATATTTATCTGGGACGATCATAAATCACTTTATTTTATCACCGCATCACGTTCATGAATTGGTCCACGCGAAATTTAATAAACAGTATCCGTAATTGCTCAAATATCAAATATAATGGTATTGATTATATATTATTATTTAAAATACGGAATTAAGTATCGGTGGGATAAATTCACGTACGTGAAAACATGAATTTCGAGAGATATTGGGAGAAACTCCGATGTTCTCGGGACGAGGCGTATATTACGACTGTCGTCTAATTCCCCTTGAACGTGTTTCGTCGATTAAACGATATTTAAAAACAAAAAAAATCTTCGAGCGAAAACGAAAACATTCTTTGACTTTCGCACAATTATTGTCGATATTTTCGTTTCCTATTATTTTCGTTTGTCTATTTTCGAATTAAATTCGAATTAAAAGGTTTCCATTTTCTTTTTTTAGATTCTTCCTTCTCAATTTTTAAAATTCTTTCGAATCTTTTTACCTAATATGCAACATTTATAATTAATAATACGTGCAAAAGATATTTCGTATTTTTTATTTTTCTTTTTAAATTTCATTTCAAATCGATGGGATTTCGTCGATTAAAATTATTTTTGAAAATTTGAAATTAAAGAAAAGAATCGTTATTGTATTTTAACGATAAACATTTTAATCCGGAGAATTATTACAAACAAATTGATACATAAATTGAATATATTCTGCACAAATTACCCAAGAAAAAAAAAATTTAACACAACTTGTATAACACCTAAGATTATAACACTTAAGATTCGATTTATTCTTTTCCACTAAAAATATAATAAATCTAATTATTAATAATTATAAAATTTCCCATATCCTTCTTCTCGATTAATTTTCCATCACAAACAAATCAACTCAAGTTAACGAGGAATTAAAGAAGTATCGCGAGGAGGCGATACTACATCCACATCCTCTCCGCCCGCCCTTTCTCCACAGAAGGATTCAAGCAGGAGAAAGGGAGGTAAGCGAACAAATTGAAATCTGTATCTCTAATCTGATCCACTTTGTCTCCAAATAAGAGACAAGGGAGGAGGCAAACCCCCTCGCTTAAACCCGAAGACCTGCCCCACAAGCTTCTCCACTCTACGCTCGCGTTTACGTCGCCACCATCGCCCCCAAACCCTCTCCTCTCCTCCCGTAACCGCCCCCGCGGCCGTTGGACGCGTCCGTGTGAAGCGACGGCTACACGCGAACGAACGAACGAACGAACGAACGAACGAACGAACGTTGCTTGCGCGTTGCTTGTGTGTACTTACATAAAAGGGGTGCTCGGGGTGGGATTGGGGTTTGGAGAGCAAAGCGAGCGGGCTCGGTTGCCGGGGTCAGGCCCGAGTTGAACGCCGAGCCACCGTTTCATCCCCTTTCGCGTTCCGCGATGTCATCGTCAGAGGGCGCTGTGGTTGACACGGAACGACACCCCACCGGCTACGGCATCCCTCGTCAACGGCAGGACCGAACACGCACGGGATAGAAATCTCCTTGCGATCCTCCTCTCGAATCCACGCTCCACGTTGATCGCCTCTTCGGGATCGGGTAATATCATTTTCACTTTCTATCTACAAGCGAGCTAATGATTGTAGCCATTTTATATTTTAAGGATTTTATTATTATATAAGGGTCCTTGGACGGATTCCTCAAGGTTTCTTTTCACTTTGAGGAAGTTGGATATTCGGATGTTTTGAAGAATTATTGAAGAATTATTACAGATTTAGATTAGAGAAAGAAATTTGAAATAACTTACGATTTTCCAAATCAAAGAGGAAGAGGAAAGAGGAGGAGGATTATGATAAGAGGAACTTTCAAAAATTGCCGAAACGATACATATCATCCTTTCTTTCCAATCTTTCTCGAATTCGAAATCGAATTTCAAATCAGAGCAGAAGTAATATTCCACGAGGCATAAAACAGAAATATTTAATTTTAATTAGAAAATTTAGCTCCACGATATATTGCTAATCATCTAAAAACTTTAATTGGATATTTTTTTAGTAATTAAAAAATTATATTAATATTGGTGATATTGTATATATGTATCGGTACAGATTTAGATTAGAGAAAGAAATTTGAAATAACTTGCGATTTTTCAAATCAAAGAGGAGGAAGAGGAAAGAGGAGGAGGATTATGATAAGAGGAACTTTCAAAAATTGCCGAAACGATACATATCCTCTCTTCTTTCGAATCGTCAAGATTTTTTTTCACTTTGAGGAAGTTGGATATTCGGATGTTTATGCAATGATTGAAGAATTATTGCAGATTTAGATTAGAGAAAGAAATTTGAAATAACTTACGATTTTCCAAATCAAAGAGGAGGATTATGACAAGAGGAACTTTCAAAAATTGCCGAAACGATACATATCCTCCTTTCTTTCCAATCTTTCTCGAATTCGAAATCGAATTTCAAATCAGAGCAGAAGTAATATTCCACGAGGTATAAAACAGAAATATTTAATTTTAATTAGAAAATTTAGCTCCACGATATATTGCTAATCATCTAAAAACTTTAATTGGATATTTTTTTAGTAATTAAAAAATTATATTAATATTGGTGATATTGTATATATGTATCGGTACAGATTTAGATTAGAGAAGGAAATTTGAAATAACTTACGATTTTCCAAATCAAAGAGAAAAGAGGAGGGGGATTGTGATAAGAGGAACTTTCAAAAAATGATACATACCCTCCCTCCTTTCGAATCCTTATCGAATTCGAAATCGATGTTTTTCAAATCGGAGCATAAAACAAAAATATTTAATTTAGCTCTACGTTGCTAATCATCTAAAAACTTTAATTGGATATCTTTTTAGTAATTAAAAAATTATATTAATATTGGTGATATTGTATATATGCATCGGTACAGATTTAGATTAGAGAAAGAAATTTGAAATAACTTGCGATTTTCCAAATCAAAGAGGAAAGAGGAGGGGGATTGTGATAAGAGGAACTTTCAAAAAACGATACATACCCTCCCTCCTTTCGAATATTCCACGGAGCATGGGCATAAAACAGAAATATTTAATTTTAATTTAGCTCCACGTTGCTAATCATCTAAAAGTTTTAATTCCTGTAGGTACAGCAATAATTATTGTTTCTGAAGTAAAATAAACTCGTGTATTTGTATCTAATCCAACAAATATATTTATTCAAGCAATAAATCCTAAAAATCCTAATATAATATAATATTGCATAAATTATTCCTAAGTTTCCAAAAATTTCTTTTTCCCCCTCTTTCATTTATTAACAATATGAGAAATTAAACCAAAATCTGATAAAGTTAAAATATAAACTTCTGGATGTCCAAAGAATCAAAATAAATGTCGATACAAAATTGGATCACCATCTCCTATTGAAAAAAAATCCTATTCAAAAAATAAAGTATTAATAAAATTTCGATCAAATAATAATATAGCTCCTGCTAAAAACAATGATATAATTAATAAAATAGCTGTAAATAAAAAAAAACAAATACTGATCAAGGAAATAATGAAATTTGATCATAATTTAAATGAAAAATTTTTTATTATTATAATCGTAACTATTGAATTTAACCTATAATAGATGAAATTGCTGATACATGAAGTGAAAAAATTGCAAAGTCTACCGAGGGGGGAAGAATGATAGGACGTACACTCGTCGACTAATCCACTCGTCCCCCACCCCCTGTGAGAAGTGCGGTGTTGGACGAACAAACAAAACAGTGTTCTCAATCAGGCACCCTCTCTCGTTTCGAATTAACCACCCCTGAATCCTGGCCCCGGGTTTGACCCGTTAAATCTCGACTCGAATTGCAGGGAGGAGGCGGAGGGTGGGAGGAGAGAACATGACGGAGGAGGAAGAAAAAGGAGACCACTAAATTTCGTCTGCTTCGTGCACTCACACACACACACACACACACACATGCGCGCGCGTAGTAACGGACGGAGCCAAGACGGATTTAAAATTTAAATTTTATTTGATTATATTTGAATTTAATTTCGTTACTTGTCCTCGAGGGGTGGTTTCTCGACCCTGCGAGACTTTATGCGAGCGCGCGAGTCGTGTCACGAGTGTCGCTATTCCTTCCTTCTTCTCTCTCCTTTCCTTTTTTCCCTTCCTCTTTGCATGCGTGAATCGAACGTACAGCTGGTATTAAAGGATGTCCGATGTAGGGTGGTTTCTCGATCGGGGGAGAGATGGTTAGCGGACGGGTAAACAGAGAGGGAGCAGGGATGGATGAGCCTTTTTTTGTAATTTACACCCAACGTTCATCAGGCAGAGGGATAACGTCGCGGTCCAACGTTTATATAAAGATAATGTTTTAAGGAACGAATGTTTTCAGCAAAGTATAAAACGCGTTGCAGATATCAATAACAACTTCATTTACCTTCATACTATGTTATGTTATCCGAAAAATAACATTCTCAAGAATCTCTTTTTGAATCCTTAGAGAGAAGATACATCATCAATCGAGAAAAGAAATACCGTATCAAACAATATTTAAAAATATTCGAAACTTTCTATAAGAAAACACTCAGAGAGAGAGAGAGAGAGAGAGAGAGAGAGAGAGAGAGAGAGAGAGAGAAAGAGAGAGAATAGAAATATCAAAAGAAAAGAAACAAAAGTCCAGAAACGGAAAAATACCTGTCTCGTATCATCTTCCATTCAAACACAAACGAAATTCAAGCGCATATCGCTAAAAGAGACGCGGCTGGCAAAAAGGCAGAGGCAGAACGGAGGCGGTCCAGGTGAGCGATGCCGCAATTAGCCAGGATGTCTCCTGGTGGAAGCGCGGCGAAGAGTGGAGCGTTGGCGTAACACCTGGCCGCGGTTATGGCGCGGTTATTGCCGGTGAAAATTTATGGAAAACGGCCGGGCACCGTTGATTAATGCGCGCGTATTACGCGCGGGCTCGCGCTGCCACCGGAATCGGTCCACGGGGTTAATTGCCGCCGGATTATTGCGTCACGGTATTGCGTGCACACGGAAGGTTGAACCTGCGCCGTGTACACTCCCGGTCAAAAAGTCTTGATTGATATTTTTTCTTTCTTTTTTTTTTTTTTTTTTTTTTTTTGAAGAATTATCGAGAGAACGAATTTTTCGATCGAGACTTCAAAGAGATCACGAAAACGATGCAATTATTGTATTAAATCAGCGTGATATAAAGATAATGATTTTATTATTATACGCGTATAATGCTCTTCTTTAATTTAAATTAAACTCTTTTTCTTTCTTTTTCAATTATATTATTATACTAGATATAGTTCTAGATTCATCCTTGTAACTTATAGATCAATTTCTATCGTTTTATATTTTTATTTTCTATTAATCTGATCTCAGAGTTTTTGATGTAGAGTTTTATTATTCGAAAAAAATTATAGATCAATTTCTATCGTTTTATATTTTTATTTTCTATTAATCTGATCTCAGAGTTTTTGATGTAGAGTTTTATTATTCAAAAAAAAAAAAAAAAAAAAGAAATGAAATTAACCAATATAATATATTTCCCTTTCAAACTATATTAATTAACATCGGTAACTAAATTTCTAGTAGCTTTGTAATTGCATATACATATTCATTAAAAGCACGAATTTCCCTGCAACGGGTTTGCAGGGAATTTCATTATCATCATCTGCGCGCGCGCGCGCCATGTATTCCGATGTATTCAAATCGCAGGAGAACGATTAAAAGAAACGAGGGATCATCTAATGTCTATATTTCCCCGGCAATAGGTGGCAAGTTTTATTAAGGAATTGAAGACGGTGTTTGAAAATTCACAGCCAATTCCCGAGTCTCTCTCCCCTCCCCCCCCCCCCCTTTTACATTGTTGGCGGCGTAGAGAGCAGCGTTGACTACTATGTTGCCGTTGAAATTTTGGCCCTGGGCCAACAATCCTCCTAGAGAGGATTTACGTCTGTTTAATTTTATGGTATTTCACGGTCCGGCCGGGGATGAAGCTGGACCAGTGTTTCTCAAAGCCTTATCACTTTTGTTTAAGATTTTCACAAATTTCCCTATGAATTTTGAACCAGCCTTTTTCACCTTTATTTAATTATTTCTTCCAATCTAATAGAATAGCTTCATTTCTTATTATTCCCCAGATCCAGATGTTATAAAAGGAGAACAACAAATTTGTCGAATCGCCTCGTCTCAGAGATATGATTTATATAAAATTTATCCCAAATCTTCACCTGTTATACAATTCAGGTTTTCAGGTTTCAGTTTTATTTAATTATTTTTTCGAATATAATAGAATGGTTTCAGAATTTCTTATTATTCCCCAGATGTTACGAAAGAAGAAAATAAGAACAACAAATTTGTCGAATCGCCTCGTTTCAGAGATATGATTTATATAAAATTTATCCCAAATCTTCACCTGTTATACAATTCAGTCTTTATTTAATTATTTTTTCCAATATAATAGAAAGGCTTCAGAATTTCTTATTATTCCCCAGATGAATACGATACGAAAGAAGAAAATAAGAACAACAAATTTGTCGAATCGCCTCGTCTCAGAGATATGATTTATATAAAATTTATCCCAAATCTTCACCTGTTATACAATTCAAGTTTTCCAGTCTTTATTTAATTATTTTTTCCAATCTAATAGAAAGGCTTCAAAATTTCTTGTTATTCCCTAGATGTTACGAAAGAAGAAAATAAGAACAACAAATTTGTCGCTTCGTCTCAGAGATATGATTTATATAAAATTTATCCCAAATTTTCACCTGTTATACAATTCAGGTTTTCAGGTTTCAGTTTTATTTAATTATTTTTTCTAATATAATAGAATGGCTTCAGAATTTCTTATTATTCCCCAGATGTTACGAAAGAAGAAAATAAGAACAACAAATTTGTCGAATCGCCTCGTCTCAGAGATATGATTTATATAAAATTTATCCCAAATCTTCACCTGTTATACAATTCAGGTTTTCAGTCTTTATTTAATTATTTTTTCTAATAAAATAGAATGGTTTCAGAATTTCTTATTCCCCAGATGTTACGAAAGAAGAAAATAAGAACAACAAATTTGTCGAATCGCCTCGTTTCAGAGATATGATTTATATAAAATTTATCCCAAATCTTCACCTGTGATGGAATTCAGGTATATATAATACACCTGAACGATCCTTCTCAGCAGAATTTTCAATTTCCCGTGCAAGTTGGAGAAAACTGTGGTTACCTCGTAAAGGTGGAGAAGCTATCGTCCCCTATGATTTTTATCTTAAAACCATCCCCAATCTCGTTGGTTGGCTTGGTTCGTTGGTGGAGCTAGCAAACATCCGGCGGATTGCCGGCGTATGCGCGGCTTTAATCTATGCTAAGTCGAGCCGTGGGGGTCTGCGATGCTGATGGCGGCGCTCGCTTCCCAGCCCGGACATGGAAATCCCGTGGCTGGCTACGGAATCAGCGATAATGCACAGTCATCCACCGATTCTGGCCCCGGGGTTTAAGCTGCCGCTGCTTGTCGGAGCAGGCGCCTTCGTCGATTCTCGATTCGATTCGATTTTCGATCGTTCCTTTCCTTTAATTATGGGGATGGTGATTGGCTGTTTTTGAAACTTGAAGGGTTGATTCCTCAGGAGGTTGAATTAAATAGTTGAAGAAGTGTATATTTATAATAGACAGGGAAAGAAATTGAAAATTCGAAAGGAATTGAAAAGGAAAAATATGTACGTATCGATTAAGTTACGATTAAGTGTAATATCTTGGCTTCATTTTTAAATACATGTTACTTACAGAAACTGTAAAATATAAACATTCAACGCTAAAATATTAAATATAACGTGGAAATAATATATAAATTCCAGTTTCTTTTTTTAAAAAAAGGACAGGATTTTCTTTAACCCTTAAATGAAAATAAATCTACGAAAACTTGGAATAGTAATTTTCAATCATCGATCGATTTTCGATCGTTTCTTTCGTCTCTCTCTCTCTCTTTGATTGGATCTTTAATTTTGGGGATAATAATGGACTGTTTTTGAAATTTGAAGGGTTGATTCCTCAGGAGGTGGAATGAAAACACGTGATTGGCGCAATTAAATAGTTTGGTGAAGTGCATATTTATAATATAGACAGGGAAAGAAATTGAAAAGAAAAAGTACGTATCGATTAAGTTACGATTAAGTGTAATATCTTGGCTTCATTTTTAAATACATGTTACTTACAGAAACTGTAAAATATAAACATTCAACGCTAAGATATTAAATATAACGTGGAAATAATATATAAATTCCAGTTTCTTTTTTTAAAAAAAGGACAAGATTTTCTTTAACCCTTAAATGAAAATAAATCTACGAAAACTTGGAATAGTAATTTTCAATCATCGATCGATTTTCGATCGTTCCTTCCGTCTCTCTCTCTCTTTGATTTTAATTATGGGGATGGTGATTGGTTGTTTTATAGTTAAGTTAATAGTTTCCCTAACTTGGACTAACCCCTCCATTTTTCCTAGAGAGTTTTCTCTAGTAAGCTGAAGAAGCTCGAGAAAACAAGAAGAACGAGAAGTCCATTTGACAAATTAGTACTAGGCGGTTTCAGGTAATTTCCCAGGGAACTTTTAGTCGCTCTTCCTAAACCGCCCTTCTCGATTTCCGCTCGCTGGCATTGCCGCGGCGAAATTCTCGTAGCAGACGCCGTTGCAAACGATCCCGCGTGTGCGTAGCGTGAAATTTCACCCCCTTGCAGCGTCCTAGGAACAGTGCTTCTTCTTCCTCCTCCTCCTCTCCTTCTTTTTCCCCCCATTCTTCTTCTTTCGTCTTTCAGCAACGATACATCGTCTCTCGAGAAGATTGTCCTTTCATTGAAACTACCAACTATTCTTCTTTCGTTTCCTTCTCGTTCCTCTGCTAAACGATACATAAATTAAACATGCAGAAGATAATAATTAATTCTCTCGTGAAATTGGTCTAAAAAATCTCATTTCTTATAGCTCATTATATTGAAATTATAAGTAAAGAAAAATGTGAACAGTGAAGAAAGCGTACAATTTCTTCGCTCTTGCCCGCATTAAAAAAGCCTTGCCTTACCTTGCCTTAAAATTTCGCTCTCCCAAAATTTTTTCCCACGGAACGGAGAAGAAAATCGATCGGGATCGTCGATCGCGGCCCACGATTCTTGGCGGGGCCCTCCGAGAGCGAGCCCTTGCCGCAGAAAGAAAAAAGAGAAAAGAGAAAAGAAGAAAGAAAAAGAAAGAAAATCGTACGGGGACGAGGGAAGGAGAGAGGGAAGGGACGAATTCGTCCTTGGAAGAATTCTCGCGATCGGGAGCGGTGAAGGAGCTTCTTTCTTACGCGGTGGCTCGTGTGCTCGCCCCGCCTCAAATAATTCAGTCTTAATTAGGATTTACGCGGCGGCGGCGGCGGCGGAGGAGAACAATTAAAACATAAGACACGAAGAGGAGGGGGAGGGGGGGGAGGGGGGACGATCCTGGCGGTGGAACTATTGTCGCGACGGAATTTCATTTCGAATCGCCGCCGATTCCCCCTCCCCCCCTCCCCCTCCCTTCTTCCCCACTATCGAGCAGAAGTTCAGTGGCGCCATCTGAGACACTTCGTTCCACGGTGCTCGCTAATAAATACGTCGTCGGCCACCGCGGGTCGACATTAATTCCGCGACGTGACAATTGCGTCTTTTAATTACCTCCCCCCCTCGTGATGGAGGAGTAGAGCCAGCCCGCTGTGCGCCACGCCGACACGTCCCTCCACGGGAGAGATATAAAGTTCCTAGGCGGTTTTTGCGGATCGGGCGACCGATCCTCCCCCCCTCCCTTCCATCTCGTCGCTCGATCCCGCATCGTTTCTAAGAATCGCGCCACGAGTTGAATTTTCTGCTTCGATCGAGCGCAGAAGAAAACGAGGGTGATTCTTCTCGATTCTTTTTTTTTTTTTTTTCTTTTCATCAGGATTATCGAATAGATACGTATAGATTTGTACAGAAGGAAATTTTGAAGGAGAAAGAGAAAGGGAGAAAAATAAAGCGGATTTTAATATGGATATTTCGGAAATTCAGAATTCGATATTGGATTGTTTGTTCGTTAATTAACGATTAGAGAGCGGTTAATGAGAATCGCGGTGAGCGAATCGGTGGAGCAGCTGGCGAGCAGGTGCGATTCGGTTGCCCGACGCGCCTCTGTCAAACCAGTCTCTTCGCTCAGAGCAAAGAATCGAGACAACAACTAACTAAGCTAAACTCGATCTACTTGGTCCACGAATTATTCCAGAACGCAACTTTATCGCAACAGTTCGCAAACAAGCGTCTTCTTAAAAGAAAATTATCCCCCCTCCGTGAGAAGAGATCCTCGCTACTTCTTATTCTCCCTTAAATAATAACAATTCCCTGAGGAAGGAAACGGAACATCCAGTTCCACGGAACATGGTCGGTGAACGAGCACGCGGGGGGAGAGACCCTTGGATCGGCCATTTCTCTCGTCACGACAGTCTAACTGACATTTCAATAAATTCCACCTGGTTAGCCGGGCCCGCGGCAAAAAAATCGGCGGATAACGCGCCGATGGTAGGCGCTATAGGAAATTACGTGTTCGCGGTTATTGGAAGGCCGGCTGTAAAGTCGAGAAAACTCGCTTTCGTTGACCGGGAATCGGGAGTGGTAGACGGTCGAAGGCCGTGAGAGGCAAAAGCGGCAAAAGAAGAGAGAGAGAGAGAGAGAGGGAGAAAGGAGAAAAGAAGAAAAAAAAGGGGCGAACCGAGCGAAAGAAGGAGAGAAAGATCGTGATGAAGGTGGGCGGGAGAAGAGAAGAAAAAAGGGAGAGAGAGAGAAAGAGAGAGAGAGAGAGAGAGTAGAAATGAGGAGGAGCTGCCGGGGCTTTGGAGTGTACTCCCTTCTTTCACGGTGGTCTCCGACTCCGAATGGCTCTCCTCGTCTCTATCCGGGGCCTTCTTGACGAGAGGTGGGCCCCGCGGCTAATATCCGACGCAAGCCCGACCGTTTCGGGGCCCACGTCGCGCCACTCTTCCCAAGGCATAATAATATAGACGTCTCGTTAGCCGTCGCGCACCACCGACCCCCAGATAGAATTGGTTTTAGGAACGTGCATGGGTAATGAGCGTGGGGCCGATTCTTCGTTTCTTCGGATGTATTACATCCAACTGCGTTTCGATCCTTTCTTTCTTTTAATTGGTCCTTGGCCATTGTTTGGAAAGCGTTTCGTTTTAAGAAAGTTTGGAAATAACGTATGCGCAAATCGAGAATATCCTTAGATTTCTCACGAGCCAAAGATGGATCGTGATTCGACAGATGTTGAACGATGTCACGTCAAATTCGTACATGAGATTTCGTGACAGTTATATAGAATACGAAACTCGAGAAACTTCCAGATCAATTTTTCCCTGAAAAGCTTCTCAAAAATCGCTCTTCGTATTATCAAACGTCGTCAAACATCGTCAAACATTACGCTTGCACGTTGCGAGATCCTTTTTTTTGAGAAGAAGAGACGCTTTGTCGTCAAACATCGTCAAACATCGTCAAACATCGTCAAACATCGTCAAACATTACGCTTGCACGTTACGAGATCCTTTTTTCGAGAAGAAGAGACGGTTTCTCGTTGTCGTGAAAGTATTTTTTACGTAAATAAAAGAGATTCGAGACGGGGCGACGAAATGAAAAAGAAATGGTCACCCAGTGTACACGCGGAAAAGGTGGAGGAGCTCGGAATAAAAAGAAAGTATGTTGGTGTAAGGGAAGGGAAAGGAGAGAGGGAGAGGGGAGGGGGTCATGAGCGAGAACAAGAGCAAGAACAAGAGAAGCAGGTAGGTCGTAACGTGGCGCACGGAGCGTCTGGAGCCCACGCTCCGCCGCGCCGGACAAGGTGGTCCTGGGGTCCAACTGGACCTCGACTCGCGGACGTAGGCCTCGCACGAATACCCTCGATTTATGAAGCATGAATTAAATACTACGATTCTAGTCACCCGTGCCCCTATCTCAAACTTTATAGGTTGTTTCTACAGTTTCGACTACTGGATGAATTATATAGAATTGTGAATTATAATCGTATGGATCTTTTTTTTTTTTTTTTAGATAAATTTGAGATATCGTCTCTTTTCAAAACTTATTTCTATTTCTTCTTCTCAATCTTATGCATTATCCTTCGATTCGATTTATCGTAAAAAGATTTCAATATTTGATTCAATACAATTCTGACAGATTCTTCTTCAATTTTAAATTTCTACAAAATGATTCAAAAAAATATTTTCTTTCCTACGCCTTTTATTATAAACCGTACCTTCTTTCCTACCATTGTACAAGAAAACCTTCGAGTTTAATCTTTAATCCATAAGAATTCTATAAACATTTCCAACACCTTTTCGAGCAAAAGCAAGAGACGAACCGTAAGCCACCCTGTAGAAACCTCTTACCGGATAGATGCATCCAAGCCTCTCTACTTCTCGTTACCCGGTCGCGGCCACGATTATGATTTGTTGACCCGGACCACCGTGCCGGAGTCAACCTCCGCGGGGTACAACACCAAGCTCTCTCCCTCCTCTCCCCTCTTGGGTCAAGGAGAATCGTCCAGGACGGGTTAGTTTCTCACAATCGCGGAAACTACCGCTACCTCCCCCTCTTCCTACGTGGATCGAGTCGTCGAGGGTGGTCCCTTTCCTCGCCACTTCGCTTCAACCACTCCCTTATCAAGCACGGTCAGCGTTGCTCGTCTGATTGATTCGGACTTGAACGCGCGATTAATAATTCGCGAGCGGGTCGCTCGATCGACCGTGCCACCTCTCCCCCCCCTTTCCCCTCCTCGGTGTGGGGTTAATGGGCTCTTCTTGGACCGATTGACCGCTCGGTGAATTCGATAGGATCCGAGAGAGAGGGAGGAAGAAAGAGATAGAGAAGGAGAGATTTTTCTCAGTTTCTAGGAACAATTGATGTTCATCGTCGAGAAATTTTAATCCACGGATCCACGATCTCGGCGAGATATATGGACTTCGAAAAGAAACAGTTATTTTTTTTTTTTTCCTTTGTTGTTGAGCTCCAAGTTTAATTGTGGATAAATTATTTCATTAAAAGTCATCACATTTCGCTTCTTTCATTGTTGGAACGAGCCGGGACCGACAGCCAGGGGTACGAAATTAACGTGGAGGAAGGAAAAGTGATGGAAAGTAAAACTCGGCAAATCCTTCCCCCTCGATGTATTTATTCAACTACGATCTGTTTGGACAAGGCCCGTGGCCGTTTCCATCCTATCGATTTTCCCACACCCCCGCGTGGCCGTTGAATTTCTGCGTCGTCGTCGTCGTCGACGGTCGACGACGCCGCCCTCCCCTCTGGCCGCCACCTTCCCCGGGACGATGGTTTTAGTGGTTACAGTGGCTACACACCCCCGCGATAAACTCGAGAATTCGCCACGCTGGTATTGCCCGGCTCGAAATAGACGAGCGGAGCAGAACCGTCGCGCTATTAACATAAGAACACCGTGACCGATCGCTTCGACTCACCATTCCCTCTCCCCACGATCTCTCTATTACGCTGATTTCTCCACCCTTACGTATATCGATATACGTGCTTTTTTTTCTCCCCCTTTTTTTCTTTCTTTCTTTCTTTCTTTCTTTCTTTCTTTCTTTTTGTAGAGGATACGTGCTCGAAATGAGAACGAGGCAGGAAATTTGTGATCCCACGTCCGAGCCGAGGCTTCGGATTAAGAGATTGCTTCTTTTCTACGGGACGGTACTCGAGGAGAGTTCGAGGAGATGGAGTTAATGTTGCGTTAACAACTCTTCCCTAACCCTGTCCGATCCCGGCGAGATATGGATTTTCTGGCCAGGAAGGGGAGGGTTTTGCGTCGATTCGTTTCCGTGGTTTTTAGCGTGAAAAGAAACGGTTATTTTTTTTTTTTCTTTCTTTCTTTGTTGTTGAGCTCGGAGTTTAACACGAGTTTCTTTTCTTATCTTCAACGAAGTAGAGAGATAGAGACGAGAGGAGATTGTTCTTTAAGTTAATTGATATTTGTTGCCAATTAAACGAAACGGAAGGAGGGGATGAAGTTTTATGAATTTTATCCTAAAACTAGATCTGAATCCACGAAACAATTGTATCGATAGATTTTCAATCGATTGTTACTAAACTTATGCATTAAATTTCGATCGAGTTTACGAAAAATTATCGAATTATCTTTCTCTTCATAAATAAACGAAACCATCGATAAACGCTCCATTTTAATAACAAATTCTATCGTTCGAACGTATTATTATTATTATTATTATTATTATTATTATTTTTCAAAGATAACCAACAAATATATAAAATCCATCGAAGCGAAAAGTATCCCCTATTTCCAACCCCATTCGGTTCCCACCTCGTCGAGAGCCGCAAGCTAATTTCATCCCCTTCCCCCTCCTCGTGTGTTGTGACAATCATCGGACGAAAACGGCGGAAGGAGAAGAGCGGATCACGCGTGGACCTGACACGCGATCGTCGTCACCGGTTGCATCCGTGGAAAAAGGGGCCACGTGAAGGACGACGAGAGGGGGAGGGAGGAAATGTCACCAAGCGGAACCCAAACTACGGCCGGAAGTCGCCGGTCACGTGACCGGGGCGACGCGCGACATTGTACGCCGGCATAATAAACCGAGCCCTGTGTTCCCCTGTCCTATCTCTCTCTCTCTCTCTCTCTCTCTCTCTCTCTCTATCTGTCTCTCTCTCGAAGGAGAAGAAGAAGAAGGAGAAGGAGAAGAGAGAGACGCTGATTTATGACAGGATTCGAAGCGATCGCGTCGAACCGACCCCTCCCCCCCTCCCTTTCTCTCCATTTGGGGTTACGTTCAAAGGTTCGGCGGCATTCTATCGGCGGATTCTGGGACTCTCGATCGGTTTCGTTCGATTCAGACTGGACGACAGAATGGACGGAAGATGGCAGTAGGGTAGAAGCAGCTTGTAATAGTATCGAAATTTTTTTTTCGTCCGTGTTATATTTGGAAAAATATACGTACGTTTTGGTATAATCGAATAGTTTAGAATTGATCGAAGTAGACAAAGGATAGTCGATGAAACTTAATAAAAGCAGCTGGATAAAATATCGTTTACCATTAGTGATCGCGTTACCACGATCAATGTGGCACGATTTTTCGATGTAAAAAGGAATCGAACAATTTGTCCCCTGTGATCCGATATCGAAGTAAAATAAAATAAAATTCGTGAAAAACTCCTCTTTCCTTTTCTCGAGATCCATATTTATAAATCGATTAATTGTCTTAAATAATAATTATTATCCAATCATTCTGAATCCCCTACAATATTAAATATATATATTTATATATTAAATATATATATATATATATATATATTTATAATATTAAATATTCCCTGATTTTTTACCCCCTACAATATTAAATATTAACCGATATTTATTAATAATATTTCAATAGGAGAAGGAAAATAAAATAAATATAATAGGAAAGGTTTCGAATCGTTCGAAGCCTTTGGGATTCTGGACGAAGCAAGCTGGAGGGCGAGTTTTCGAACGAGGGAAAAGGTGGACGTTACCCGGGTACAAATTATCGGTGAGCGGGCGGTCGCGCGGTGCACATTGTCCTGTCAGAGCGCGAAACGGCCGCGATATCGACGGTTACGCATTACTCGTATCCGACGCTCGACACGCGCGTGTATGTGCTCACCGCCATTTGCATACGTGATTACACGTCGCGGCCGGACCGAATTGCCACGGGGCCCGGCCTTGTATTATCTTTATGTACCTGTCCACGGTTCAAAGGGCTAAGTGTCAACCGTGGACTCGGTTGCGCTCGACGATTCGCCCTCGTGCGGGGTTACATGGTTATGAATATTGGTGAAGGGGGAGATTGATCGTTGGAAGAAGGAAAGAGGAATGAAGAAAGGGAGATCTGTGAGGAGAAGAGAAAGAATAATTGTTGTCAGAAGAATTGTTGTAGCAATGTTCGTGGAATATTTCGAGTTGAATGTTTTCTTCGTTTGAAATAATTCGAAATTGTTGGTGGAGGGAATTTGTTGTGTTCCTCTTATTTTCGAGTTATTAACACGTTGGGAAAAGGGAAAGGAAGTTAAAAAAGAAGAGGAGATTATTTATACGAGATTTGAAACATTTTTAGAGTTGAGTGTTTTTTAATTGTTGGAAAATGAATAAATAGTGTGTGTTTAATTTTATCTTTATTTTGTGATTTATGAAAGAAGAAGTTTGATTTCTCCAAGATACAATTTTATATAGGAAGCATAGAAATATTTAAAGATATTAAATAAAAAGAAAATGTCATTGTTTAAAATATATTTACGATAATTTTATCAATAAAATATCAATTTCTGGAAGATATAATTTTATATAGGAAGCATATTAAATATTTAAAAATATTAAATAAAAAGAAAAATGTTATTGTTTAAAATATATTTACATACGATAATTTTATCAATTTCTCGAAGATATAATTTTATATAAGAAGCATATTAAATATTAATTTAAAGATATTAAATAAAAAAAAAATATCATTATTTAAAATATATTTACGATAATTTTATCAATAAAATATCAATTTCTGGAAGATGTAATTTTATATAGAAAGCATATTAAATATTTAAAGACATTAAATAAAAAAAAATGTCATTGTTTAAAATATATTTATATACGATAATTTTATCAATTTCTCAAAGATATAATTTTATATAGAAAGCATATTAAATATTTAAAGACATTTTAAGACATTAAATAAAAAAAAAATGTCATTGTTTAAAATATATTTACATACGATAATTTTATCAATTTCTCAAATATATAATTTTATATAAGAAGCATATTAAATATTAATTTAAAGATATTAAATAAAAAAAAAATATCATTATTTAAAATATATTTACGATAATTTTATCAATAAAATATCAATTTCTGGAAGATATAATTTTATATAGAAAGCATATTAAATATTTAAAGACATTTTAAGACATTAAATAAAAAAAAAAATGTCATTGTTTAAAATATATTCACATACGATAATTTTATCAATTTCTCAAAGATATAATTTTATATAGAGAGCATATTAAATATTTAAAAATATTAAATAAAAAAAATGTGATTGTTTAAAACATATTTACGTACGATAAATTTTATTATTAAAATATCAAGTTATTGATACGATTAAATCACTACGCATAATATTATCTTCTGTGTTCGTGTTAAATTATAAACAATCGACCTTTCCGCGTTGGAAAACAGAAAAATACGCAAATTCGGGATTACTCGAGCGACGTATCAAAACAATCGACCTATTCCTCGACACGTGTTTGTATACACCTTCGCGATTCGACGCGTTGTTCGAGCGCGTGTTTATCGTTCCGTTCTGGGAAATATATATTACGGTGTTATTACAAATTACGACGGAATACAGTCGGGCCACAGACCTCGTCGTGATCGGATCGATTCTCCTGCCTCCTTCTCAAATCTGTTCTGTTTAATCGACATCGATTGCAAACCAGGTAATCATCTTTCGATACTTATTAATAAATCTTCAAGGAGTGAGTCGATCGTATTATTGTCGTATTTACCGGCTGACAATTTATCGTGGCGCGGAGTAGATTTTGTCGCGTGTTGTGGATGCGACAGTGAGAGATAAAAGTGTTTGTATCCGATTAATAATACGTGTTATATCGAAAAATCTTGTTTTTTCTTCTGAATGAGAAATTTGTTGGTGAAAATATATATATATATATATATATATATATATATATATATGCAATAGAATTTTGGGGATCAACTTCATTAAAATTGTATCAAAAAATAATTCGTCTCGTGTAAAATCCTGTATACATACAAATTTCTTCTTTACAAACAAATTTTCCGTAAGTTTTTTTTCTCTAAAATAGCACGATACTTTTATCTCTTGTTGTTTAGTGGTTCGATTGAATTCCAGGGATAATACGAGATTAAAGGAAATTGAACAGGGATATCATATTAATAAATTAAAATTGAGTGGATAATTGTAATTAATCCCTGATTCGACGAACCAAACCTGTAATATACGAATTTGAAAATAGTTGAAAGAATAATTTAACATGAAAAATGAACATTATCATAAAACATTGTCGAATCCAATTGGAGAAGGATCAAATCGAATCGTTCGAAAAAGGAATCCGCGTGTTTAATTTACGAATAAACTTTATTCAATTTCACCAATTTATTTCAAATTAAAATACCGTTTTATCCGCCACTTTATAGAATCCAGTAAACGCTATAAATATACGTATAAATTTTATTTATTTTCATCAGTTCGTTTTCATTCGCGCTTTAAAACCGCGTTAACAAAATCAAAATTCACTCAACGTATACATATATTTATACCGATACAAATCGGTGGAAATCGTAGCGATTTTTGGCCAACGATTTTTGGTCGAGGAAGGGGTGTCTCACGACCGATTATGCGCGAAAGGATGCACACCGGCTCGATTTCGAGCATTGGGGGTTCGCAGGAAGACACGACACCCCGTCGTATCGCTGTCTCCCCTCCGGTGGCTGCATTATTTGTTAGCAATTTTCCGAGCTGTCGGCTGGCCCCTTCCCCTATCCGATCCGGCTCGATCGTTATTGCGGTCATTGTCATTGTAATCCGACCGGGAATAATGCATAATGCGAGAGAGTGTGCCGCGTGTACGTGGCATCAAGTCACGGCGGTGCAGCATCACGTCCTCGAATCGATCGTGTCACGGATCTTCGATTTATCGTTCGATTAATCATCCATTATACATGTTACGTTTCCTTAATTGAAATATTTTCTTATTTCTTCTTTTTTCTTTAAATCAAGTTTCGTTTTCGATACTTGAAATGTTTCGAATATTAATCTTGGATTTGCAATTTTTATCTAATTGGTTTCTTTTTATCTTTGGAGGATAATTATTTTAAAAAGTAAAAGTTTCAATTTCTCGACACATTTCTTCTTTCTATATGATAAAACGTATCGTAGCTCTTCGATCCACTCGAATACCCGTGATAAACATTCTATCAACTATTCGAAACTGGCAACTATGTCGAGTGGCTAATTATAATTCACCTACATAAAAAACACTCTATCTTACACACCCTTACCCTCTTCCTAATTAAAACTCGCTCAAACTCAAACTCCTCCGTAACGCAACCGCGGCAACCCTCTTGCGCCTCGCGTCACCTCGACGTCGTCCGACCGACGCCGCGAAAAAAAGTGGTAAGCGAAAGAAAAAAAAAAAAAAAAAAGAAAAAAAAGAAAAAAGAAATCACAAGATTTCCATTAGCCGCTTTTTTTCCTTTTCCTGCTCACCCTTTACACGGAGTGGAGGAAGACACGGTCCAATATCGAGCAGCGGATTCACCCTCGAGCGGATCAACTCTCCCACCCTCTCCACTCCGTCATCGCGTGATGGTGGTGGTGGTAACGAAGTCTCCGTTCCCTCCGGTATCGAAAGAGTAGAAAGTAAGCTGTAAAATTCAAGAAGGAACATTAGGGAGAAGGGGGAGGAGAGGAGGAGGGAGGACGGCATCGGTTCGTTGATCACCACCCCTTGGGTTGGTGGCGGGTTGAATTAGGGACACGAGGGGCCGAGGTGAGCCGTGTTTATTGACACAGGAAGCGATTCCTGCGCCTATGCCCCACGCCACGGTCCACGGAAGAGACACGGGGAGGAGACGGAGGGAGGGTGGGGGATGGAGATGGGGTAGCAGACGACGACCCCGTGGTTGTCCCTTGGTTGACGTATTTGCAGCGTAATCCCATGATAAATTGCCAGGGATAAGCTCTATTAATTTTGCGTTATAAAGTCGGGAGAGAAAGTGGCGCGTTATGGAGACGCGCATAAGTATTTCGATGGGGATGTCCCGTAGGAGTAGGAGGATCTCTCGTTTATATAGGCCGGTTAATATTTAATCTTTCTTGTTACACCTTTCTTCCTTTTTTCTTTTCTTTCTTTCTTCGAGGTTTACAACTCGTTCTCTGGAGTTTTATACTTAGTTCTTGCTCACTTGTTCGGCTGACACGTTGATTATTTCGTTTTGATTCAAGTAAGAATAACTTGAAATTTTTCAATTCAACGATTCAATTTCCTCTGTTTCCATTGTTTATCCATTGCGCTTTGAGTATAAAAAAAATTGTTGGAACAAAATCATTGTTATTCTTGGTACAAATTTTACCAAAAATCCTGGAGGAAATTTCAAGTTTTCTCTGGGTGTCCTCGTTTTCTCTATTAATAATAAAATTAATCGCAAACAGTTTTGAAACTCGATCGAAATAGAGGTTCGAAGAGAGTTCTTTCCCCAACGTTTCAGACACGCCTAGATACGCAGGTAGATTATTAATGATCTCACAGTGGTCGGGCGATCTGTGGTGAAACGGGTCCGGGCCCCAAATCTCCCGGGAACACCGTCTCGATTTCGATCTGGTGGACGGTGTCGGTATTATGTTATCCCTTAATGCCGATTAATTTATCAATCAAGGGGCGAGATAAAACGGAGGCTCGACTCGTTGCTCTTAACGCTCTTGTCCATTGAACGCATAAGAACGGATAAGAATATACACTGTAACGGGCGAATCCGATTGACGACGAAGAAGCAGTCTTCCACCTCCAATGGTGGTGGAGGATGGTTCTGGGGACATTTGTCATTCGCACCAGCTCTGATCGACTCTGATACCCGATGCCAAATGGGACGACCACCTCCTACCTCGTATTCTCTAGCCTTGTTAAATCGGGCCTAGAGGTGATTCTGATTGCGATCGTGTCGCTCCTTGGGATCTTCTTCTTCTTCTTCTTCTTTCTCGTTTCCAGATGTTGATTGACTATCCTCTTTTTATTAACAAATTAACAAAAATTACGCGACGAATTCATTATATTCCTTTCTTTTTATTTATTATATTATTTATTATATTTATATTTATTATATTATATTTATTATATTTTATTTATTATATATTATATTATTTATTATATATATATATATATTCTCGGTCTTTCGTTGCTCTAGATAAGTATAACAAAATCTTATCGTCTTAATAAAATAATTGCCCCCCCCCCCCACGTGAATGTAAGGTAACGTGAAACGTGAGTTTCGATTCTCATTCTTTTCATTTCGTGGAAAGGATTCGAGTTTCCCCGAGCTTTCTCTTTTCCTTTTCTTTTAATCGCCGATCTCAAGAACAACACAATACGGCAGCGCAATTTACGGTAACGCGAACGTTACATGCTTTCGCGCCAACCGTAATTATCGTCCTTTCCACGAGAGACGGCACGCGAATATCAGTAGGACTTGGTGGCGAGGCGCATACCGTTCATTAACTGCCTAACGCGTTCTATAAGGTTGTCCCACGATCAGCCCCAGGAAAATAATTCGGAATAATTCGTCGAGTGACCGAGGTATATCTCCTTGAAATATCTTATACGTTATGTTTACGTTCCCGATAAGAATCTTTGAGAAGGATGTTTCGATTCTTGCGATTTTTTTTATTAAAAAAGAAACTTCGGACGAAGAATCTTTGATTTTGAGTTTCGTAAGAATTTCAAACTATCGAAATTTTAAAATATTAAATTTAATTTTAAAATAATAATAAAATAATAAATTAAAATTTTAAAATATTTTAAAACGAAGAAGAAACGAATAGAAGAAAACGTCGAGTTTTAAGTGTTAATTTTAAAAAAGTATTCAAGAAACATTCGAAAGTCTATTCTGAAAAAAAAAAAGATTCTCTTCATCCTTCGATCATTTTATCGATTATTCCATCCATTGATGATTATCGGTTGGTAAAATTAAAACACCGAGACGGGACGAGAAATAGTGAATTTGCACGAACGAGTTGTAGTTTGTTTTGTAAAGAAAGAAGGAAATACAAGAGAGAGAGAGAGAGAGAGGAAAAAAGAAGAAACTCGACGAGCAAGATCTATTTTCTTTCAAGGGAGGCAGCGTGGTAGGGGGTGAAGAGGGTGGACGAGGAGGAATATCGAGGATCAGGGCAGAACAAAGTCCTTTGAGAGGAGCGGAATAAATTTGCATGGATTACGATAAAGTTGCGCGAGAGTGCATCGCTTATTGCGCGCGTTCGACCCTCTCTCTTTCTCTCTCTCTTTCTCTCTCTCTCGCGACATTGTGGAAAATAAAAACGATACGAGGCCTTCGTTCGAGCGGAAAACGCGCCCAGGCGATATCGTCGCCGGTGCAACCATCTTCTATCGGCAACGTGCGATTCTCGTGAAAAATTGGACAATATTTAAAAAAGAAAAAAAAAAAATCCACCACGTCGTTCCTTTCGAGTACCTTCTTTTCCCTATCATTATTTTCCCTTTCTTTCTTTTATTATCCTTTTTTTCTAAACGATATTAATAATTAATCTTAATCTTTCAGAGAAGGAGAAGAAGAAGAGTTGCATTAGAAGGATTCGATTAACTTCCTCGATTCTTAAAAAAAAGAAAAGTAAATTTCAAATCGAACAAAAGTTTCCGGAAAAAGAGAAAGGATGGCAGGAAGGACGCGTGTCGAGTGACGGCCGACAAAAATGTGTCCTCACGAGTCGTAGGACACGCCGATTATATCCTGCGGTAGATAATATCCCTGTCGGTGGTGGCCGAGGGCCCCGGGGGCCGGAATGCACCGGGGCCCCGGGGACTTACATCTTTTTCCGCGGTTCGCCGCATAAATAAACGCTGTCGGACAGTTTCGGGATCCCATCCCTCCCTCCCCTCTCCGGCCTAGGCGCCGCTCTTTTGTCTTAGCTAATAGAACACGCGTTCCTGCGCGTCCCTTTCGTAAAAATGCCCGAAATGTCCAGTCGTATAATCCTCGCTCGATCGCCCTTCCCTTCTCCTCCCTCTATTCATCCTTCCACGTAGCGCTAGCCGACGACGAGGACGAGGACGAGGACGAGGACGACGACGACGACGACGCCTCTTCTGCCTTCCTGCTCCCTGAGACACTCGGGCCACTCCTTTTTCGGTCTCCTTCCATTCCACCCCCTCTCCCCTTCTCCCTCCTTTTCCTTACCTTCTCTCTCTCTCTCTCTCTCTCTTTCTCTTCATCCGTTTGTTCAGACCGCCCGTCCCGGGGGATCGTTAGCGATTATTACCATAACTGTTAATTGCTTTGCGACGCTTCGTTGGAGGGGAGGAGAAGGGCTCCGGACGATTGGACACGAATTATGTATTATTATTTTTCGTCGAGAGAAGTCGATTTTGAAAATTGAGAAGGCTCGTTTCGAGGATTGTTATTTTTGGACGATAATTAGGAAAATTAGTGTTCGTATCCATTCTAATAATTCTAATATCTAACAATAATTTCTTTCGTATCGTTCCTCGCTTATACGTTCCCCAGTTTTCAAAAAAATTGCAATCGAGTCGGTTTGAATTAATCCACGGGGGACCATGGATTTTGAAACGTCTTTGATTTCAATTTATCGTTCACATACCCATCGCTCTACAGAAGTTAGTGGCACTCTTGCACGAGGCTCGTAAGGCATTCCCGCAATGGGGCCGATTTCTAATTAACTGCGGATAATGGCGCTTCTTCAGCGATCGAACTTCTTCCATCATTATGTTAATGTAAGAGAGGACGATTCGTTCAATTTGGCGACACTGTTGCTTTTTTCTTTCACCCCCAAGAGTATGCACGAGGGGTGCAATTTCTTACGACCAAGCTTAATAATTCACCCCAGGTTTATAGCTAGTTATCGTTACTCGAAAATTATTTAATACGCGAATTATGGGATTATATCGTTTCCATCGTGATTATCTTGGTTACTAAATGTATATATATAAGGAAACATTTTGTATCTATAGATTAATTAGCATGGAAAAATTATATTCTTCTAACTAATTATCGTTAATTATTGATGAAATCTCTTCCTCTTCGCGTATCGTTATAGATACAAATTCGACATACTCCTCGTACGAAAAATTTCGAATAAAATTCTCTGATATAAAAAGAAATCTTAAACTCGATGAAAGAAAGGCGCGTTTCACTCGTTCACAGTGTTATTAAAAAAAGAAATATCCGCACGTCTATCAAGGCAAAAAAAATAAATAAGGACTAGTTTCACGATTATCCCTCCAAGATAACTTCCGCCACGCGCACCACCTCCCACGAGCGCACACGTACACCCGAAGCAATTACCCGAAGCGCCACATCCGATCTCGGAACGCGCCTCTCACCGTTACCATCTTTCGTCGCGAGGATCCTTCCACCCTCCCCTCCCCCTTTACCCAGAGGAGCGAGAGAGAGAAAGAAAGAGAAAGAGAAAAAGAGAGAGAGAGAGAATGGAAAAGCAGGCCGCTTCTCTAGGTGGTCCAATAATAAGACAATAAGTTAGGATCCGGTCCCGGTTGATATCAGTGTGGGATCGAGAAGGGACGCGAGTGTGTGGCGCGCGTGTGTGTATAGAGAGAAGGTGAGGGAGGGAGGGAGGGAGGGCCGACGAAGAGGAAATAATATCAAACGAGGCGAGAGGGAGAGAGAGAGAGAGAGGAGAGAGGAAAGGAAGAAGGAAGGAAGCGAGAGAGAGAGAGAGAGGACATGCCGGACGAAAGCGAGTGGTATGCCCGGAGTGGCGCCAGAAGTCTTTCCTCGTCCTTCGTTCTCTCCCTTCGGCCTGGCCCGACCCATTATCCTCCGTCCTTAGAATCTATCTATCCTCGTCCTCGTCCGGCCGATCGCGCCGATCCAATTCCCTCTCTCTCTCTCTCTCTCTCTCTCTGTCGAGGCACGCGATGGAGGAACAGGAAAATTAATAATCCTTCTCTCTCACGGAGGCGAGTCCCGGATTCCACTTCTCGTTTAAGCAAGCGAGGGAATCCGCGCGATTCTCCGTCCGATTCTTATGCACAGACGCCGGTTTCTGTCCTCCCTTCCTGGCTGTGACTAATTAAAGGGGATGATGATAACGCGATGAGGATGGCGCGAGGATACCGTTTCGAGAGGAGGAGGATTGTTTTGGATAGATTGGAGAGTCAAATGGAATTACCGATCCGTTCCCTGGCCGATCCCTATCCGCCCTTGGAACGAGAGAATCGCGAGAGTCATTAAAGATGGATCGAATTCGTTGTAATTTTGGAATGTGCTCGATTCTCTCACCTTCGATCCAATTTATTAAACCTAAACGAAACGATTCATACGGGTTCGCCTCTGTCGGTCAAGTAGATTTGGATCGAGCCTCCTTTCACAGAGAGTCATCGGTGTAACCGATTCCTATCCGCCCTTGGAACGATTCATATAGGTTCGTCTCTGTAGAATAGATCTGGATAGAGTCTCCTTTCACAGAGGCTTGGAACAAGAGAATCGCCGAGAGGTAATTAGAGATGGATGTAATTTTGGAATGTACTCGATTCTCACCCTTCCTCACTTTCCATCCAATTTATTGAACCTAAACGTTACGATTCATATATGGCGGGATTATATCGTTTTCATCGCAATTATCTTGGTTACTAAATGTATATATATATATCTAAGTACACATTTTCGTCTCTGTCGGCCAAATAGATCTGGATGGAATCTCCTTTCAATCTTCAGATTCATCAACGATTCCTATCCACTCTTGGAACAAGAGAATCGTCGAGAGTGAAGATGGATTGAAGAATTAGTTAGAATTAGAATTAGAGATGGATTGAATTCGTTGTAATTTTGGAATGTACTCACTCTCCATCTTCGATCCAATTTATTAAACCTAAACGAAACGATTCATATGGGTTCGTCTCTGTCGAGTAGATCTGGATTATTTAAAAATGCCAGGTGCAGCATTATTTGCTAAGTATTATGATATATTATAAATTAATATCTTAGAGCCTCCTTTCACAGAGGCTTGGAACAAGAGAATCGCCGAGAGTGGAGGTAGTTAGAGGCGTATTGAATTCGTTGTAATTTTGGAATGAGTTCTCGATTCTCACCCCCTCACCTTCCATCCAATTTATTAAACCTAAACGTTACGATTCATACAGTTTTACCTCTGTCACTCAAGTAGATCTGGATGGAGCCTCCTTTCAGAGGCTTGGAACAAGAGAATCGCTGTGGAGATAATTAGAGGTGTATTGAATTCGTTGTAATTTTGGAATGAGTTCTCGATTTTCACCCCCTCACCTTCCATCCAATTTATTAAACCTAAACGTTACGAAACGATTCATACATGGCGGGATTATATCGTTTTCATCGCGATTATCTTGGTTAAAAAATATATATATATATATTTATCTAAGGACACATTTTCGCCTCTGTCGGCCAAGTAGATCTGGATGGAGCCTCCTTTCAGAGGCTTGGAACAAGAGAATCGCTGTGAAAATAATTACAGGTGTTGAATTCGTTGTAATTTTGGAATGAAAACTCGATTCTCACCCCCTCACCTTCCATCCAATTTATTAAATCTAAACATTAAACCGAAACGATTCATAAGAGTTGGCCGCTGTCGTCCGCCTCTGTCGGCCAAGTAGATCTGGATGGAGCCTCCTTTCAGCGAGGCTCATCAGCGTAACTCGGACCGTCGAGGCAAGGCTGGGGGGGCAGTTTGAAGTGTTTATCGGGGTCGGGATGGGAAGAAGCCGGCGTTACAAGCGCCGGCTTCGTGTCCACCGTGTCGCGGCGGCAAATCACCGAATCCGCCGTCCGGGACGCTGTGGAATTCGCAGCATTCGGCGGCGGGACCCAGGCATCCGGGAATCGTCGCGGGCGCACAGGCTGAAAAGGATGGAATTGCGGTCGTGCCGCGGAGATCCGAGCCGACCCACCTCCTTCCCCTCCTTCCCCTCCTTCTCCATCCATCCATCTCCTTCTCGCTATTTCCACGACGAGGTTATCGACGTCGTACTCTCGAATTCTATCTATTCGTGGGTGGAGGAGGGAGAGGGGCTTGACGTTTGTGGATTGTCAGGATGGGGGGATATGAGGAGAAAGGGGAAAACTTTGGAGTTTTTTCTGGACCCACTTTGGAGAATCGGATTTATTATTAAAAAATATTATATATAATATTTATATATAATATAAATATAAATTATATTATATAATAAAGTTGCTTCGAGTAATTATCTGTTTGAACGCTCAATTAATTCAATTATTCGTGTTATATAGTCGATCCGCTATATATAGATTATCATTGAACGATAAATTATCGAGGTAACTTTAGCTATTGAATTTTGTCCATCGATACGATGGAGGAAGAGTTCGTTTCGGATTAGAAGAACGATGGATGGATACATAGGCGTTCAGAAATTTCATCCGATCATTCTTTTCGAGATCTCTTCGAATTAAATTATAGCTACGAAAGTAAAGAAAGAAAACTAATATTAATGCGAACGTTAAAATTTTGATACGTGTCTTAACGAAGCTGTTTCATAAAAATTGCGATTCCAAGTGATTTATTGCTGCGCGGGTAAAGTTTTTCGTGAACGCAATCGAAAGCAATCGTTTCCCTATTTACAGAGGTTAAACAATCGGTTAAACCTGTAAACCAAAACTTTTCACCTTTACACCGTACACCGTGTTCGTGTATGTATATATATATATATATGTATCTCGTTTTTTCACTTTCTATTTGTACAATTCTAACGGTTATTGGCAAATATTCCCGTCAAACTATCGTCGATCCCTTCTCTCCTCCCCCTCCCTCCCATATATTTTTTATTTCAATTACAAATTAGCGGAATCAAGCGCGTTTTCATCGAGGAATTTTCACGTTTCATCGGGATTTAATCAGTAAAGAAATACGACCGTTACACCTTTCGCTTCTTTCCATCCCTCGCTATCCCATCGATCGATTACTGTTTGCCCCGCAAATATTCGACCAATGCTGTCCAAGTATTTTTTTTTTTCTCTCTATTTATCCATTTCCTTTCACTTGCAAATAGCGTTAAAATAAAATGATAATAAAATAATTTAAAATTTTCAATTGAAAATTCCTCGATGAATAAAGTTGTTCTTAAAAGATTGGATCAACTTTCCTTACCTTCCTTACTTAGATTCGTACGATTCGTCCAATTCCAACGATAATAATAAAAATCCAATGGACCAAAAAAAAAAAAAGAAAAAAAAAAGAAACTTGCAAATCTCGCGATTTTTGTCTCGAGACATACAAACCGAACGTTGGTTGGAATTAGGATTATCGTTCCTCGCGTATTTACGTATCCCTTGGACCGTTAGAAAGCTCGAGCGCAGTCGTGGAGCCACTCGAGCAGGTCGTTGACGGGGCCAGGAGGATTCTCCCCGAGGTAAAACGACGAGGGTTTGGCAACAACGTTAATGAGGCTGAAACAAAAGAATCTTGTAGGCCCGAGGCGGGACCCCCGCTGGCCGATGGAACACCGGGGGGTTGGTGGCGCCACGAGCTGTCATCACGTGTCAAACGCTCGCCTATGATATTCAGGTAGAGAGAGAGAGAGAGAGAGAGGAAGAGAGAGAGAGAGAGGAAAAGTATCTTCACCCCCTCTTGCTCGAACTACCCTTTGCCCTGGGCTCTGGGCCAGGCTTGGAGATATCTGCTGCTCCCCCCTTTCTCCCCCTTTTTCCTCAGAGATCTGCCGATCAGATAACCCTAATATTCGCGTCCCGTTATGCGTACCTTCCACCCCCTCTCTCTCTCTCTGTGCGTCTTCCTCTGTTCTGACGTTAATTATTTCGGCAAACGAGGGTTGAAGTGGTGCTCTTTGGAGGGATAAAAGTTGGCTTCGATAATTTTTTGTGTACTTTCTTCCTTTCCTTTCTTTTTTTTTTTTTTTTTCAAAGGAGGAAAGGAACGTAAGATTCTTTCGACTCTTTATCGAAATATTATAATTTTTAAAAGGGTTTATTATTTTTCTACGAAGAGAGGGCAGTGGTCGGTATTTCTTACCTCAGAAATTTTATCAGAGCGAGGATAATTATTTCCTATCTCACTCGCTTCAATAAGAAGGAAATGGTGTTTCCATTTAATTCACGCGCAAACCATTTCAAGAAACGGAGTCTTCATTCCTTGAGAGAAAGAAAAAAACATCGAAACCGTTCAAATTGACCCCCGTCGCACGATGATAACGACACCACCTCGCGGTCGAGAAACGGAGGAAATTGGCGCGCGTCTGGCCGCGTCCGCGGTGCATGCGCGGAGCCAATCTGCTTAAGACATCTCTGGGCCGGGTGCCGCAAGCCGGTCGGCCGTCGTCGGCTTGCAACTGTCCGCCCGGGCGGTGCATCGTTCCCCCCCGGGCGGACAATAGTTGCCCGGCGGTATGCACGCCGGACCACACACGCCGGCGCCATACCCACACCGAAAAGAAAGGGTGAACATACGAGCGGTGTAAACGTATTTCAAACACCAGCCTATACGTGGAAACAATAAATAAACTATAACTAACCGCCCTCGGACCCGGTGACAGGTGAATGGTGAATCCTCTTGTTAGCCACGAGGACGGCCGGCCGAGGGGGCGGTGAACGTTGCGAAGGAGCAAAGTGAGATGGATAGAGGAGAGGGAGAGGGAGAGAGAGAGAGAGAGAGAGAGAGAGGAGCGAGCGTCGAAGCGCCGGTTTCACGGAGGCTGGGCCCAGCCGGGGCCAGTTGGTCCCCCTTTATGCGTGCGAGCCTCGCCGTCGAGATATTGCGCCACGAGACACACACGCTGGGGGACGCGGGAGGGGCCACCGTGTCGGGGCCGAGCGGGATTATCGATGTAAGTCACCGAGAACAAAGGGCAGCCTGCTCGTCCCGCTCTGACGGAATAAATCGCCGCGATCGTTGATCGAGGAGGACTCTCCTTTCTTTTCTTTTTCTTATACTTTCCTCGTTTTCTGAGGAAACGTTCCATTCGACGGGAGGTATTTGGTGAACCAGTTGGAATCGTGGAAGGAGGATACGATTTCGAGGTCGTTCGTTGCATGGGGGGGGGGGGGACGTCGAAAGCGTGGAAAAGGGATGTTTAGAGGTTTGGTCAAGTAGATTAAACGTATCTTAAATTCATCATGCTGAGGTATCGTAATATTTGATAAAATTTAGAATTTTCCTTATCATTGTATTTACAGATTTCGATAATCTATCAATAATAATCTATCCATCGAGGGAGAAAGAAACCCCTTTCTTCCCGTTACGAACCTTCTCGAGAGGAAGCGGACCGACAAAACACATTTACCTTTTCTAGTAAATTCGATGTCTCTTCTCCGAGCTTCGCCCACAAAGGAAGCCCTCGAGTGCTTTCCGCGACAATGGCGGTCATCGAAGCAAAGCCTGGGAGGCCCAATTTTAAGCAAATTTAGGCCCCCCGTTCCATCCACGGATAAGCGTGTCGCCTGTCTACCTGGGTCAAATGCCTGGCCCAGGCATTCACGCTTATCCAATATTTCTCGACATTGTCACTCCTCCTCCCTCCCCTCGTCTAGGGGTAGGATGTATCCTGCCTCGTCATTGTCGAGGGCCCAGGATTTCGAAGGAACCGTGGCAATTGGATTAAACGTATCCATTACCATTGCGAACGGACCCCAGATAGGACCCCCGTCTCTCGAGTTGTTGCACGAGAACAAATTTTGCAAATCCGTATCCGACGCGGGCAGAGAGAGAGAAAGAGAGAGAGAGGGAGAGAGAGAGGGGAATTAGACTGGTTGCCGGAAGAATGGGCCTTTTCTTTCGCCTGTGTTTTCCATTCGTTTCCGGTCGGTTGGATAGGAGAACACGACGTCGAGGATCGCGTTGGTGCGCTTTCATGCGAACCATCCTTTGGACCCTCTCGATGCTTTCGAGTTGGATTACCGCTAATTTTTCTTATTGCCGATTCGAAACGGTATTTTTTCCTTTATCCATCCCCCCAGAAGGGAATCTTTCTTCTGCTCGGCGAAATGTTATTTCTTCAATTTCAACCGCCTTATTGTCAACGATGTTATTGTTACTTTTCATCGAAAGATGTTAAATAAATTCTCAAGATCCGTTATCAGAGCATTTCCTCCCCTCCGTGCGTGTCCTTCCATGATGGCCTCGAGAAGCTTCCCTACCACCCGTAATAAAGAACTCCGTGCCACTCCACTGCCACGAAGACATCGCATCACCGCAATCACCGAGAAGAAGAAGAAGAGGAAGAATCCACGCACGAATGGAAAGATAAAAGATTCGACGAAACATGAAAGAGGGAGGGTCTCGATCCGAGGTCCAGCGATGGAAACAGGAAGAGGAGGGCCTGGACTTAGGACGACCTAGGGGCC
This sequence comes from Apis laboriosa, assembly GCF_014066325.1. Taxonomy (NCBI): domain Eukaryota; kingdom Metazoa; phylum Arthropoda; class Insecta; order Hymenoptera; family Apidae; genus Apis; species Apis laboriosa. Next base: position 734,975 of record NW_025223582.1, read on the forward strand.
CGGTCGGGCCCGGGCGAAAAGACCCTTTGGTCGAAGCCAAGAGGGGACGAAGTTGGAAAAAGGAAAAGGAGAAAAGGGGGCCTTTCGCTCCTCTTTGTCGTTGGGAAATTAGGCCTGAAATGCCTGCTGCCGCCGCCACGGTGGAAAAACGATCGACTCGGTCGGTTCATTCCTTTCATCGGCCCGGATCATCCCGTTAAACGGATCCATCCTCCTCTTCTTCCCTCCTCTTTTCCTTTCATTCGCGCTCGCCTCCGTCATTATTATTACTATTCTTCTCCTTCTTCTTCTTCTTCTTCTTCTTTCTCGTTCATTGTGTCGCCATCAAACCGGCCGCGAAATGGTGTTTCTACGACTGTCTGTCTGTCTGCCTGTCTGTCTATCTATCTTTCCCCTCGGCTTGCAAGGAACATGCATCCTCTTCCTTCTGTTCTTCTTCTGTTCCCGCAACGAGGTATACACATCCTCCCCATTGTCAACCTCTGTTTCGAGGGGAGGGGGGAGGGTTGTAAGTTGGGCGAGCAACCAACCGTGTCGGGATCTCTCGGTGACCCATCGCTACCCTTCTCTCCATCCACGAGGAGAAGGAAGGATTCTTTCTTCGAGTCTATCCTTTAATTCGCGTTTAACTCGACAAAGAAAAAGAGGAAAGAAAGAAAGAAAGAAATAATCGCACCCCGAATTCGTGCATTCCACGAACCAGGGAATGGTGAGAGAGGGGTGGGATTTATCGAATTTATGTCATCGTTCATTTTTTTGCGGGGCCACGAGTTCGTTATTCCAGTGTAGAGAAAGGGAGAGAAAAGGAGAGAGAGAGAGAGAGAGAGAGAGGCTGTGATTGGGATTTTTTTTTACCGACACAAGCCTCGTTTACGGCCTCTTGATTGAGCTGTTTGCCTCGACGGATCAGGAGTGAAACGGGGGCATAGATAAACGGAGAGGCATTGTACCGGGTAAACAGAGGTGATTCCTCTTTTGTGCGGGATCCACGAGTGTGGATCGGTGTTGGAGTAGCTGCGAAGATCGGGTGTAAATTGTCGGTTTTGAATTTTTTCGGCTTCGAAAAAGTGTTGCCCCCTGACGATCATCTTTTTCTTCGTTTTTCTTTTAGCTTACTCGACGAATTGGAAAAGAATTTTATTAAAAAAAAAAAGATCTCTCTTCGTCCAATTGGAAAAACGTGTCGCAACCCCGGACGAGTTTGCCAGGGTCCCTTTAAGGGGGTCGGTTCGTGACATAAAGAGGAACAAGAGCGAACAGAAGCGGCTTGTGTCCCGCGTGCTTTTTACGCGGCTCGGCCCGACGACATCTTCGAGGACCCGGAACGAATGGTGGCTGGGCCCGAAATAAGAGAAAAATAACAAAGGTGTATATATATATATACATATATGTAGAAGAGCGGAGAAGAAAGGAGGGAGTTAACGCGGCGAAGAAAGGAACACCCTGGAGATTCGAGATCGAGTTAAGATAATTGCTCGTTTGTTTAAACATTTGACCGACCCGCCGAACGGCTTTTTGCTCGTCCATCCTCGTCGATCCCTTTTTTCCCACTTTTTACCTTTTCTACGGACGGTGGCGGGCGAAATAGGGGATTGTTTTCTTTTTTCTTTCTTTTCTCGTGATCTATGGGAGAGGAGGATTTATTTCGTGGGCCGAAACGTGACGGATACAAAGGGGTCAAGTAGAATAATGGAGGCCAATGGTTCGAGGAATAGCAATTTCATCGTACAAATTTATTCAACGATCGAGGATGACGATTTCGTGTTTCGATGTTCTCCGTTTGAGAAATGGTAATAACGTTTTAAGTATATGGAATATATTGAAATTTTAATATCAATATATCTTAATAACACGTGATATTAATTAAATAGAGTATATCTTGAAAATAAGTTTGAATTCAATCAATAGCTTCGAATTAATATTTCGAGTGTGAAAAGAAAAAAAAAAAAGAATAAAGAATTTAATGGAACTTGTCGATCCCAACAGAGGGACTTGTTGTCCCCCGTATCTTTCGTTTTCTCCTTGCAATTATAAATTTTATAATTCGTTAAGAAATGCACCCGTTGCTGGGGTGGCGATCGTTCGAATTTACCACCACTTACGCCGTGTCACCAGCAAAAGCTAACTAGAGAGAAACTTTTCTCGTGGCCCACGTGAAAACAGCCCTCGCGAATGTTTCTGTCACCCCCAGAGGAGTTCTCGCTCCAGATACGCGTACGTCGGGCGCGCCAACACCCCGTGAAATTTTCATTTCCGCCTGAAACCTAAAATCCTTTTTCCCTCGAATCGTCTCGATATCCATATTTTACAATCCACCTTCGCCGCAAGTGTAAAAATAAACCACCCTTTGATCTCGACCATCGTTTGCCAAAATTCGAACAATTTCGTTTCTTGCGTAGATCAATCATTGCTACTTAGAATCACAAATGGAGAGAATTTAATTGGCCGATACGCAGTGTTCGATACCCGCTTGGCGGCGTCACCCTCGCGTCCCAAAACCATCTCGAGCGAAATCAGCGTTATCGTGTCCTCAACAGGGCGTGAACGAGCGTGGCCCCCTTAATTCCATGGCCGATTTTCACGGTCCGTCAATAAAACAGAGTCTTTCGCTCCCGCCCTCCATCTTGAGAGGGAACGTTCTCTCTGAACTGTCCTCCACGCTCTGATAACCGCCATCCCCCCCGCTTGACTTACGACCCCGTGCGCCTCGAGGAGGATACGCGGAGTCCTTCTCCCCACCCTCCCTCCTCCCTCAGGGAGTTCAACCCTCCCACGGCCGTGTGTCCCTCTGTTGCTCGCGACGTTAAGGGTGGGTGATAGATGACGGGAAAGGCGCCTCGAAGGGACGCCTAGCATCTTCCCATTCCTTTTGGCAAGGAGCACGATTGCGCTCGCTCGTAAGGAGAGACTGCACCCCCTCAAGTATTTCATCAACCAGGTCGCTTAAAAATAAATTCGTGCTAGGCTATCGCTATGGGACGTGGCGGTGAAGGCCGCATCCGAATGCGTGGCCGATTCCCGCTTTCGATTTTTTAGATAGGTCGAATCTTTGTACGATTTTAAAATAATATCATGGATGAATATTATTGGGTTTGGGTTTGGGAATATAGAGATCGATCTTCTTTTTATTCCTTTGGATTTTTGGAGTAGTTTTGAGATCTGTGAATTTGGAAGTAGGTAGGTCTTGAATTCGTTTGGGGTTTGGAAATATAGAGCTTGATCTTCTTTTTATTCCTTTGGATTTTTGGGGGTAGTTTTGAGATCTGTGAATTTTAAAATAAGTAATATTGAATTCGTTTTGAGTTTGGAAATATAGAGCTCGATCTTCTGTTTATTCCTTTGGATTTTTGGGATAGAGTTTTGAGTTTTGAGATTTGTGAAATTTGAAATAGATAGTCTTGAATTCGTATACGATCTCGAAGTAATATTATGGATGGATATTATTGGAAATATAAAGCTCGATCTTCTTTTTATTCCTTTGGATTTTTAAGTAGTTTTAAGATCTGTGAATTTAGAAGGTAGTTTTAAATTTGTTTGAGATTTGGAAATGTAGAATTCGATCTTCATTTTATTCCTTTGGATTTTTGGGGTAGAATTTTGAGTTTTGAGATCTGTCAATTTTAAAATAAGTAATTTTGAATTCGTTTGGGGTTTGGAAATGAGTTTTGAGATCTGTCAATTTTAAAATAAGTAATCTTGAATTCGTTTGGGGTTTGGAAATATAAAGCTCTTTTTCTTATTCCTTTGGATTTTTGGGATAGTTTTGAGATCTGTAAATTTTAAAATAAATAATCTTGAATTGGGTTTTGGAAATATAGAGTTTGATTTTCTTTTTATTCCTTTGGATTTTTGGGATAGAGTTTTGAGTTTTGAGATTTATGAAATTTGAAATAGATAGTCTTGAATTCGTATACGATCTCGAAGTAATATTATGGATGGATATTATTGGAAATATAAACCTCGATCTTCTTTTTATTCCTTTGGATTTTTGGGGTTTTGAGATCTGTGAAATTTGAAATAGATAGTCTTGAATTCGTTTGGGTTTTGGAAATATAGAGTTTGATCTTCTTTTCCTTTGGATTTTTGGATAGTTTTGAGATCTGTGAATTTTAAAATAAGTAATCTTGAATTCGTTTGGGTTTTGGAAATATAGAGTTTGATCTTCCTTTTATATAAAATCCTTTGGATTTTTGCGATAGACTTTTGAGTTTTGAAATCTGTGAATTTTGAAATAGGTAATTTTAAATTTGTGCACGATTTCGAAATAATATTGTGGATGGATATTATTTGTTTTGGATTTGGAAATATAGAGATCAATCTTCTTTTTATTTCTTTGGATTTTTGGGGTTTTGAAATCTGTGAATTTTGAAATAGGTAATTTTAAATTTGTATACGATTTCGAAATAATACTATGGATGGATATTATTGAAAATATAGAGCTCGATCTTCTTTTTTTTGCTTTAAATTTTTGCAATAGAGTTTCGAATTTTGAGATCTATGAATTTTAAAATAGGTAATTTTAAATTTGTATACGATTTCGAAATAATACTACGGATGGATATTATTGAAAATATCGATCTTCTTTTCTTGCTTTAAATTTCTGGGATAAAGTTTCGAGTTTTGAGATCTGTGAATTTTAAAATAGGTAATCTTGAATCTCAAATACACGTTGAATTACTTCACGCGTAGCCAATTACAATTTCATTACGAAAACGGAATTTCTGATTGAATTTCCTTGCAAGACATGGATACATTTGTCACAGGAGGGAAGGGAAACGACGATCGAAGGACACGATCACGGTGCCGATTCTCGTTGAAACGTAACTCCGTCGAACGTGGTCTACCACAGGACAACGGGTTTCGGGCTTGATAGCAAGTTGCCCCGAATCCCCTATGCTCTGTGTCACGATGCAAACTTCGTGCGCAACCTTGTTTATTTCGTGTCACGGATGCACTTTGTGCGCGTGCATTGTGACGCAAATTCGATAATAGCCGATCGATCCGACGGAATTCGATAACGGCCGCTGAAAAGCTTCTCCTCGACTCTTCCTCATCCTCGATTTCTTCTCCATTATACCGAACAGGCAAATCTTCTCTTTCGATTATAACACCAACCACTTCGAATTTTTCCAAGATCGCATTGAAAATTTTGGACTTAAATTTGTCCAAAAATTTTATATACATATACGCGTGTACACATACAAATTTATTTATATCTCTATGATTATGAAGATGTAATAATTTTTTGATTTTTAATTATTACACTTTCCATTGGTTGTAGATCGTAAATCGGCGAGGTTCGTGTTACGCGAAGGCAGCGAGGGCGAGCATTAAGCCGCAACGGATGGAAATACAACTCGCGGTTGGACGTTTTAACGTTCGCGTCGGAAAATAAACAGCGTCGGCTTGGACGGCGATCCGTGTCCCGGGCAGACGTGTACAGCTTCGTAAAATTCCACGGTTCGCTTAATTACGCGCGAAACGACGCGCGACGTTATCTCGAGGAGTGCTTTTGAATCTTCTTTTAACTCTTAATAATATCTATATTTAAAACTTATCGAGTCGAGCGTGAACTTCTTCGAAAAGAATCTTTCGATTCGAACGGAACGCTTCTTTCGATCATCGAAATAGCAAAACAAAGAAAAAGTTAAAAAAACTCGTCCGCGACACCTTTCACGGATTTCAATCTCTTCTCCCGCAACGAATCGAAAGAAATGAAAACTCTTGGAGGAAGAAAATCTTGGCAAGCTGTGCAACCTCGAGCACGTGTAACGCGATAAACGATAAATCGTCGGGGCGTATCACGGCGATTTCGAATTCTTGTGTTACTTTTCCATTAAAATATTAACGTTGCCGCGGTCACGACACGCGGATCACGATACCGTTGTTTCGAGCAGCCGTTTCGTTACGGCGGCATGGTAGCCGCACCGGAGGCGATCTATTCGTATACCGGTTCCCCCTCCCCCTCCCCGCTATCTTACGGCAAGGATAATCGTTTCGGATCCGTACGGATTAACGGAGCGTTCTCCCTTCCCCTCCCCCTCGCCGTCGTTATTCCCTTCCCTCTTGTTATTGTTTCTCGGTTGGCCGGCCACGAACAACTGCACCGGCCACGCGTTATCACACGCGAAATCGCCGCGATTTCTGCTTGTTAGAGGCAGGAACCGAGTGCTGGACCGAGCCACCTTTGTAATATCTAATCTCTGGAAGGGATATATCTCTGTCCCTTTCTTTCTTTCTTTCTTTTTTTATTTCTTTATTTTTTTATTCTTTTTTTATTATGGGAAAGTATGTATGTAAGTATGGTTGGAGGAATTGTTGGAGGGTGAAGAGTCTTTTGCGATCATCCACAGTTGTCATTTATATGCATTTTTGATTTTGAATGATTATTCGATGTAATAATTTAATTCGATATCGTCGATTATGAAATTTCTGAAACACGAATTTTTGGTATCAGTCGATACTTTCATTATAGAGTCTTTTGTGATTATTCACAGTTGTCATTTATATATGCATTTTTGATTTTACGTTGAATGATTATTCGATGTATTAATTCGATTCTGAAATTTTTAAAATTCTAAATTTTTATTAGGTTTATGGATTCGAGACTAATTATTCACAATTGTCATTTGTACGCACTTTTGATTTTGAACGATTATTATCTATGTACTCGGTTAATTCGATATCGTCGATTATGAAATTTCTGAAACACGAATTTTTGTTAGGTATCCAGACTTCAATTGAAGCGTATAGAGTCTTTTGTGATCATTCACAGTTGACATTTGTATCTACTTTTGATTTTACAGAAGCGTTGAATGATTATTCGATGTACTCGGTTAATTCGATTCTGAAATTTTTAAAATTCTAAATTTTTATTAGGTCTATAGACTAATCATTCACAGTTGTTATTTGTACGCACTTTTGATTTTACGTTGAATGATTATTCGATTTACTCGGTTAATTCGATATCGTCGATTCTAAAATTTGTGAAACATAAATTGTTAGATATCGAGACTTCAATCGAAGCGTACAGAATCTTTTGTGATCATTCACAGTATCTACTTTTGATTTTACAAAAGCATTGAATGATTATTCGATTTACTCGGTTAATTCGATATCGTCGATTATGAAATTTCAGAAAATTCTAAACACGAATTTTTTTTAGGTATCGGTCCAGACTTCAATTGGAGGGTGCAGAGTCTTTTGTGATCATTCACAGTTGTCATTTGTATCTATTTTTCAGAAGAGTTGAATGATTATTAGATTTACTCGGTTAATTCGATATCGTCGATTATGAAATTTCTCAAATACAAATTTTTGTTATAATTTATGGACTAACGGGAAACTGTAAATCATTCACAATTGTCATTTGTACCCACTTTTGATTTTACAGAAGCGTTGAATGATTATTCGATGTACTCGGTTAATTCGATTCTGAAATTTTTAAAATTCTAAATACGAATTTTTATTAGGTATAAGTCATGGAATCGAGACTAAGGGGAAACTGTAAATTATTCACAGTTGTCATTTGTACCCACTTTTGATTTTATAGAAGCGTTGAATGATTGTTCAACCGATGTACTTGGTTAATTGGATATCGTCGATTCTGAAATTTCTAAAAATTAAATACAGAGCACGCGAATGAAAATCGGATTATTGGAGGGTGCAGAGTCTTTTGTGATCATTCACAGTTGTCATTTGTAAGTTGAATGATTATTCGACATGCTCGATTAATTGGATATCGTCGATTTTGAAATTTCTGAAAATTCTAAACACGAATTTTTTTTAGGTATCGGTCCAGACTTCAATTGGAGGATGTAGAGTCTTTTGTGATCATTCATAGTTGTCATTTGTACCTACTTTTGATTTTACAGAAGCGTTGAATGATTATTCGATGTACTCGGTTAATTCGATTCTGAAATTTTTAAAATTCTAAATACGAATTTTTATTATTTTTATTATTTTTATTATATAGGTATAATATATATATAATATTATATAGGTATATTATTTTTATTATTTTTATTATATAGGTATAAGTCATGGAATATTTAATTTTATAATTTATAAGTCATGGAATCGAGACTAAGGGGAAACTGTAAATTATTCACAGTTGTAAATTATTCACATTTTGAAATTTCTGAAAATTCTAAATACGGAGCTTTCGAGTGAAAATCGGATTATTGGAGATATGCAAAATCTTTTGTGATCATTCACAGTTGTCATTTGTAAGCGTTGAATGATTATTCGACATGCTCGGTTAATTGGATATCGTCGATTATGAAATTTTTAAAATTAGGTAAAAATTAGGTCATGGACTATAGAAAATCTATCTTTGAAGAAAAACGAGCAATTTCAATACGTAAACTGTAAAATTAAAAACACCCGTTTCATCTCCCCTTTTAGAAGATCTTTAAAATACCTGTACGTGTCTAAAAGCTTTCGATTTATGTTCGGTTCGGGGTGAAACTCTCTCTCGATCGCATTGAATACGAAACATAGTCGGAAGCGTAAGTAGGAAATTGGCAAACGGTCAGGTCGATCCAGTTCACGGGATCGGTCGTAAGCTGAGTAGCTCCATTACGATCGGTCCCGATCGCCGATCTAAATATCTCTATCCAGCACGACTCTGATTGGCTCGCTCACGCTCACGCTCACGGGGAAAAAATTCGACTCGAGCCGATCTCTCCTGCATCGTGCACACGTTCTCAACCTCGTGAACGTTAATACCAGGCCAGGTATTAGCATATTCGCGTCTCTGAATCACCTCTCAAATAGCTTAACTGTACAAGACTGAACACGATAAAGAAAGTAGCGATACAGCTTTATAGTTTAAATAATAGATTAAATACGAGACGAATAATTCAAAATCTGTCGTTGTCATTCGAAATTGAAATTTAAATCGACGAAAATTTGTCCATCTAACGAAAAGCATAATCCATACAAAGAGGTAACTAATAGAAATTATTCGATAATGAAGAAATAATTTTAAAAAGTCAGTCGAACGACATTTCTTATATATATATTGTAAAAACCGAATTTGACTTATCACTTCTTTTTCATTCCTATTATATCGTCTCAATTTTCCTATAGAAACAAGACAAGAGATCATTTGAAATTATTAATTTCTTCCTAACGAATCCAATCCTTCTAAAAAAGGATTTGTAAAAATCTTTCTATTCTATTTTCCAACGTACAACGAACAGAAGAACGCCGCGCGGAATAATAAATACTCGATCCGATCGAAAGCGTGGACAAATTATGATCGCTGCCGATTTGCTGGTTCGACGCTGGTTCGAAACCCGATGAATTTCAATAGCACGCGCCGCTCGATCGAGCACGAAAAAGACAAACAAGGTGGTAATAACGCGGCTCGGAGCCGATAGTTAATGGAACTGTCAACTATATCGCATTATAACTGCAATTGTCACGCGAGTGAAGCCTAGATTCCCAACCCCCTCCCCTAAAGCGGGGAAACGAGAGGATCGATCGGTTGAATCGATCCTCGAGGACTGGAAAAGAAGGGAGAAAGAGAAATATTATCCCCTATTCGCGTGACCGCCAAACTTTTATCATCTCCCCTTTCCTACCCCTCCCTTCCTACAAGAAACGCCTCGCGACATTTCGTTACCGCGAGATTATTAAATTCGTCAGATTCACCCCCAACTCATCCCTATTATTTCTATTATTCTATCATTTCTATTATTCTCTCTAAACTAATTCATCTCTCGATCGTTTACCTTCGAAGAGAGAGGGAGGGAGGGAAAGAAACGAGGCTCACCTCGCCTCGAAATCCCCCGGAATTTCATATTTCGCCCCTAGTGTTCGCCTTCTGGACGATCACCTTCGCTCAATACCACCCGGTGTCCAATAAAGCGGCCACGTACTCTTGTGTACTCTTGCTCCTTCCCACCCACACACACGTTCCACCCTGTCCGTATCGCGGAGAAGACTCGTGGAGGCCGCGCGTAGCCCGTCCCCCTCCCCGAGTGTCCCGCCACCCCCAGGGGATGACCAGCCTGGAGCCGTTTTCGCCGTCTTTTGGCCGGCACGGTTCCACGTACGTGTGCACGGATACATCGCAACCGCCCTACGAGAGATGGTTAGGGGTTGCTGCTACTGCCGCTGCCGCCGCCGCTGCTGCTGCTGCTGCTGGTGTGTCCAGTCCACTCCAGTGAAGCCCAGGGCAGTTCGATCGATAGAGGCTAGAGGCTACTACTACGCGTTTCTAGGAGGTGGACACCCTCCTCCCTCTCCCTCCTTCTCTCTCTATTGGTGTCTAGGCAGGTCTCGATACCCAAGGACCAAAGTGTCCTGCGACTCTTTCGCGCGAGGGAGCAGAGAGGTTCGAGGGTGGCTAACTCTTCCACCTGCCTTCGTGGCGAATGTTTCGCGAACGTTGGACAAGTTGGATTCGTTGCGAAATATTGATGGGGTGGAAGGGGATGCGAGGATCTTTCGTATGATAAGTTGTATTATATCGTTTAAAGAGGAGATATATTTATGGTTATATAACAAAGCAAGTTAATTTGAGAATGCAGCAAACTTTTGTAGCAAACTTGTTTGAATTTTCTGTTTCTTCAAAATTTTTCTTCAAAATTTCCGATTTTTTAATTTTCTTCAAAATTGGTTAATAGACTCGATGGATGAAATTTATAATCTGATCGAGAGAGGTTCGAGGGTGGTTAACTCTTCCACTTTGAATGTTTCGCGAACGTGATGGAAATCGAGAAATTGTTGATGGAGTCGCGTTAATTTGACAATGGGTTGGATTCCATTTCTCTGAGAATTTTTTATTGTGTTGTATTTGTAGCAAACTTGTTTGAATTTTCTGTTTCTTCAGAATTGGTTAATAGACTCGATGGATGAAATTTATAATCTGATCGAGAGAGGTTCGAGGGTGGTTAACTCTTCCACGTGCCTTTGAATGTTTCGCGAACGTGATGGAAATCGAGAAATTGTTGATGGGATCGCGTTAATTTGAGAATGGGTTGGATTCCATTTCTCTGAGAATTTTTTAGTTATGGTGTTGTATTTGTAGCAAATTTGAATTTTCTGTTTCTTGTTCGTTCAAAATTGGTTAAGACTCGATGGATGAAATTTATGATCTGATCGAGTTTAGAGAGAGAAAGATACTATTGTGTTTTATAAAAGAATATCATTTACGTCAACTGAAAGGGATATGTAACGTTATGATAAACGGATATATATATATATATATATAGAAATCTTTGAAAAACAAATTTTTGTTACTTTCCTCTCTTAAACGAAATGAATATTCATTTAGAAAATATCGAAAAATAGATATATTTTGTCCATAATATTGCATGCCCAATATTGCAATATCCCTAGATATCTGGATATCAGTAATATGAAACGATGGTAAACGTAGGATATACCTTGAAAACAAATTTCTTTCATTACTATTTCACATGGAATAATAATATTCGACTGCAAATAAATATAAATATCGAAGGGAAAAGAAAAAAAAAAAAAGAAAAGAAAAGAGAGAGAAAAACGATATTGGCTCGCTAGGTATTTCACTCGCGGGTGGAGTGGACTTTCAAAAAAGAAGAAAAAAAGAAAAACCCTTTCCAAGAATCAAATCCTCGCGATCTCGATACTCACGAAACCATTGATTAAACAATAATACAAAAGTCACGCGTCTCTACGCGTCAAATCACTTGGACGAAGCAACAGTTGCATCAGAACCGCATCCTCTCCAACTCGTCTCCATCTTCTTACCTCCCTCCCCCAATCCGATCGAGCCATGAAATTTCCTCGATCAACCGCAAAAACTCGAAAAGGGGGGGGAAATCTTTTTTTCAAAGCCTCTCACCTCTCACCATCCTCTCACCGCCGTCGATCCCTATCCCCTCGAAAGACAGTTTCGTTTCGAGGTGAGTGGCGAGGGAGTCAAGGTCGTCGCCCTTGGCCGAAGATCGAAAATTACGACTCGCTCCCGTTCTTTCGCGAAATCCCTCCCTCCCTCCCCCCTTTCTCTCGCCCATTTCCATTTCTCTTTCCCGCCGGCCTCTTGATCCAATTATCTCGTGTCCCTTGTCGGGATCAGTGTGCTACGCCATTGGTCTGCGGGGTCTGGACCGGCGGGCCGTTTGTTTTGTAAGTCTAATCGCAGTACGCGGCTCTCCGGTGGTCCTCTCTCTCTCTCTCTCTCTCTCTCTCTCTCTCTCTCTCTTTCTCTCTTTCTCCTTCCTCCTCTCCCTCTTCCGTTCCCCTTCTTCACCCTTTTCTTCCCTGTCCCCTGCAACGTCGCTGCTCCTCCGGCGCGGCCGCCATTTTATTTTTAAAAAACGACCAGCAAGCGTGCACTTTCGTCCGTTCTCGACGCAACCCCGGCTCCCGGCTCTCGGCTCCTCTTTCTTTCTTTCTTTCTTTCTTTCTTTCTCTCTCTCTCTCCATCGTTCCCTATCCCTCCTCCCCTCCCCTTTCTCTCTTTCTCCAACGTTTGGTCGCGTTGCCGCGCCGCGTATGGTGGCGCCATGGCCAACAGCGATCCTGACAGCCATGAGGCTGGAAAGAAAAAGAAACTGGACAACGCGGATGGGAAGAGCACGTCCACGTACCCCGTTCGGCTATCTGGAACAGCTCACAGGCTTGGGAAAACTCGAGGTAATTCTCCCTTCTCTGTTTTCTTTCTTTCTTTATTTCGGTTATCTCATCCCGCGATTGGCCAAATTAAGGGAAAGTAAGGGAGAGATCTGCACTGTTTGACGTTGTTTGCAATATTTTTGGAAATTGGGATTTTGGAATTTTTCTTTGTTTTTAGTTGAACGATGTTGACAGTTTTATTCAGACTATTTTTGTTCAGACGATCGCGAAGAGTGAAATTTTGCCCTGATTTCAGGGGCATAGACAGAAGCTATCGATGCAGGAGGTGTTCACAAGTCGATGAATTCTCAAAGAAATGGTAATACAGATTGTCCAAAATATATCGAGACCAAACTCTAAGACTAACTTTAAGAATCGAAGAATTTGTCTTCGATGAAACCTGGCTTCTCTGGTTAACGAATATCGAATCGTTTTTTTAACCCAATGTCAAATGATGCTGGCAAACGACACGTTTACCCTAATAGAAATTTTTTGACGATCGCTTGGAGTCGAAAAAAGTGGATTTGCTCAACGTCCTCCGATGTTGGGGAGGATATTGATCTTGGGTTTCGAGTGGATAACCCGAGCACTGGAACTGACGTCCGTTGAAAGTTGAGGAAACTTGGGGAAGAAGTTTGGGATAGACCTGTTTCCTCGCCGCTTGTTTCTTCGTCGTGGTTGAAACACGGACGGAAATGGAGCGATTAGGAACGATTCGTGAAATACTTCAAATCCTTATTAACTATGGAAACCAACAAATATAATTAACGAGCGATGTATCATTTAGTATAGTACTGTTTCTTACTCTTCAATAATTGCGATCTTAAGAGATCTCGACGATCGAGAGGAATCTAAAGGATCCAAATGATCCAGTGAAATTTTATTTCACTGTCGCGAACCAAGAGCCAAGAAGTGTGAAAGCTGGCCTTGTCAGTGGCGCCTCCATCATCGACTTCGTAAGCGTCGTGTCGAGAGGTGGGGACAGTGCGAATATTATCGTGACTCACTGCACACCCCGCCCAAAGATAGCCACCCCTCGACCAGGGGATAGTTTGGAAAACGGACAAAGGAATGTTTCTCATCCACCACCGAATTTTCGACCCTATATAACACCGAAACGAGAATATCGAAGGTTTTTCATCCTCTTTCAGATTCGATTCGTTCGATATTTCTACATATCTCGACGATATAACTAAAAACTTAAATCGTAAGGTATAGTGTATCTTGTAATATATAAAATGTCCATAATGAATAGACTATTCACAAACAAATATTCTCAATGTGCATATTACTTGCTTAAATAAAATATCGTATTAAATTTAATGGCACGTATATATTTAATCTTTGTTTTTCACATATATTATATTATATTATATCCTCTTTCAGATTTGATTTGATATTCCTACATATCTCGATATTTTCGATACAACTGAAAACTTAAATCGTAAGGTGTAGCTTGTAATATATAAAATCCATAATGAATAGACTACTCACAAACAAATTCTTAATACTCATATTACTTGCTTAAATAAAATATCGTATTAAATTTAATGGCACGTATATATTTAATCTTTGTTTTTCATATTATCTTAAATATTATTAATATATATGTTGTGCTTAATATTATTTCTACGAGAGGTACGAGAGACGCCACCACCACTCACGGAGGAGCGATCGATCGGACCCAGTAACCTAAGGAAAACGAAAAGGGAAGCAGGGACCGGGAGAAACGAGAGTAATTCTTCTACAGCGTTATATTTTCTTTCTTTCAGAGAGAAGACTCTGGCAAAAACCACTTCGCCTGATCTCTCAACGATTGCAACAATTGTACACAATTATTATTATCAACAAGATGATCGCATCCTTCCAGTGTCACCTCCACTCCTCGACTCATCATTTTCTTTTTATCGCAGGATTGAATCATTTCGAAACAGATCGAATCAAAATTTATCGATTTATCGAAATTTAAGGTGAAAAAAAAATCATTCTCATTAAATACTTTCAATCGTCCATCAATTGTTATCAGACTCATCATTTTCTTTTTATCAAATACGATTAAATACTTTTAATCGTCCATCAATTATTATCAGACTCATCATTTTCTTTTTATCAGGATTGAATCATTTCGAAACAGATCGAATCAAAATTTATCGATTAAGGTGAAAAAAATCATCATTCTCACTAAAGATTTTTAATCGTCCATCAATTGTTATCAGACTCATCATTTTCTTTTTATTGAATCATTTCGAAACAGATCGGATCAAAATTTATCGATTAAGACGAAATAAAATCATTAATCTCGTTAAATACTTTTAATCGTCCATCAATTGTTATCAGACTCATCATTTTCTTTTTATCAGGATTGAATCATTTCGAAACAGATCGGATCAAAATTTATCGATTAAGACGAAATAAAATCATCA
The DNA here is from genome assembly GCF_014066325.1 of Apis laboriosa. Taxonomy (NCBI): domain Eukaryota; kingdom Metazoa; phylum Arthropoda; class Insecta; order Hymenoptera; family Apidae; genus Apis; species Apis laboriosa. The sequence goes on from NW_025223582.1 coordinate 750,010, forward strand.
ATCTTGAATACTTTTGATCGTCCACCAATTATTATCAGAATTATTATTGTCTCGCGTTAATAGTCGACTCGTTCTCCTTTCGTTTCGAGGGGCAACGTTAGTGCGCTACTAGCGCTAGAGCCAGGGTTGGCCTCTGCCCACGCAACATCTTGGGGCTTGGTTTTTCACGCACGAGCTGCGCCACGCCGATGAAGGAGGAAACATCGATCCCGCGGCTGTTGTGGCTCGCACACAGGAACACGCGCGCGCGCGTGGGCCCGGGTCCACGAGGCGAGGCGAGACGCGACGCGAGCTTTTCGGGGGCGAGAACCGCTCCGCCGTAGAAAGGGGGATGAAGTCTTCTTATGGGGTCGCGTCTTTATGCCGGAGCATTCCGCGGGTTCTCATGCCTTCCATCGGGGGATTCCTCCTATACAAAGGGAAGAGGGGAGGGGGGGGGGGGGAAGGGGGTCTTTTTTCCCCAACGACAACCCCGTGGCGCAATAGTAAGGCTAGAGTTTGGAAAAAGTGTTGTCGCTCTCCTTACGTTTTTCCATCCTTTCTTTTCGATTCCAGGACCCGAGATTTTTCTAGGAACTCGACTTCGGTTTGGAATCTCGTTGTTTCGATTCAGAATCAATCAGAATCTCTTAGACGCGTCTCTCGAACGGGAATACCTCCCCCTCTCCTCGAATTCGTAATTCTTTTATGTTTATGTATATCGTGCTTGGATCGAATGTTTGCCCAATTCGTCAACTTTTCCAAAGAAGCTCCAAAGGAGCAACGTTGTTTCGAGTAATAATATGAGGGACCTTCGTCCTCGAACGAAGAATAAACGCGATTCCGCACGAGGAACGATTCTCCCCGGGTATCGATTCGGGGTTGTGGCGACGCCGGCCACGACGGGAGGGAGGGAGGGAGGGAGGGGTGGTGACGGTGGTGGAATTTCGCCTGGACCAGGCTTTCGCGGAAAAGCCTCGAGCGAGGCCTTAACAAAAGTTTCACAGTCGAGGAGTCGGCGACAATGGGCCGGCGGGGGCGACAGGGACGTGAAATAACGAAAGTATAGAGAGAGAGAGAGAGAGAGAGGGGAGGGGAGAGGACGATTTAACGCTGAATGCGGATGTCGCTAATTTTCTGCCTTCTGTCCACGCGAGTCTCTCCGCTTAAACCTCCCCCGCCCCCCCTTCCGGTGGCACAGGCCGGAAAACGCGAACCGATGGCCCCTTTGCCGACCGTTTCACGTTTCGCGGTGTTGCGAGAGAAACACGAGACGCACGAATCTTTGTCCACGATTCGACGATTGTTCGAGAAAGTGGAAGTGGTTCGCTCTTTTAGGATTATTCGAGAGGAGGAGGATCTTGGGTGTTGGAATGGGAGGGGGAGAGGAAGGGATCGTTAAATATTTTTTAGATTGAATTTTAGATTGAATTCGAAATCGAGAAAGGCTTTCGGAAATTTTTGCGAAACTATTTTTGATAGTTGATAGTTGATAGAATGTTCATTTTTGTGGGTCGTGGTTAAGGTAAAGTGAGCTCTTGGGGGAGGAAGAAAAAGTTGGACAAGCTTTTTGAACGTGCTTACTTAGTTACTTACTTACAAAACTTGACGAGTTTGTGGCAATTCCCAGCGACTCTCAACTACTACTACTATTGGAGACACTGTATAAATAATAATTTCTCCATTCTTCTTCTCTTCTTCTTTATCTCAGTCTAACTTTAATTCCTCCATTTGAAATTCGCGGTACGTTTTCCATCTCTCTCAATTAAATAAAATATTTAATCGTGCGTGGGGAATCGTAGTCCTTTTTATGTATATATATATCCGTTCCTTCCATTTTTACTAGAATCCTATCCGAATTAATTGATCCAAATTACAAATGGTGGAAAAATATTTAAAAATATTAATATGCATCATGTGTGGTCCTTTTTATGTCTATTAAAGAAAATTCCTAAAGATATATATCCATTCCTTCTAAAGATATATATATATCCATTCCTTTTATTTTCAGTAGAATCGATTCTATCCAAATTAATTGATCCAAATTATGGATGGTGGAAAAATATTTTAAAATATTTAACGCATCATACGTGATCCTTTCGAATTAATTGATCCAAATTACAAATGGTGGAAAAATATTTAAAAATATTTAACGCATCATGCGTGGCGATTCGTGATCCTTTTTATATATATCCGTTCCTTCGATTTTCACTAGAATCGATCCTATGGAATTAATTGATCCAAATTATGGGTGGAAAAGTATTTAAAAATATTTAACGCATCATGCGTGGTCCTTTTTATGTCTACTAAAAAAAATTCCTAAAGATATATATATATCCATTCCTTCTATTTTCACTAGAATCGATCCTATTCTAATTAATTGCTTGGGAAAATGCTACATGCTTGGGAAATCGTGGTCCTTTTTATGTTTATACATATATATATCCGTTCCTTCGATTTTCACTAGAATCGATCCTACCCGAATTAATTGATCCAAATTACGGGAAGATTAAATTACCCGACAATTCGTTCGAATCCTCGACAGACGTATCGTATTTGTTCCGTGAAACGTATCGTGTATTCGCGATATCATCAACTACTTCGCCACTCGTATTTCTCGTATATCACGTCTCGTTGCGCTCACTTATTTTCCCTCTCTCCTCTCACGAAAACGTTTCGCCACTATAACAACTATGATATATTCAACTTCCACCTCCATCTCGTGGAGGAAGAAGCTCGTCGAAACACGAGGAGGAGCAGCATCGCGGGCAATCTGCTCGACGAAGCCCGCGCCCCGAATCGAGGTTAAGGTCGCTTGCGAAATCTTACGATTTCACCTCCCTCGGCTCTCCCCCTCGCCTGGTCGATCTCTCTTCCTATTCTCCCTCCCCCCTTCCCTCTGCCTCTTTTCCCGCGGCGCGTGCATTCGTAATGGAGGCGCTTCACCACGGGGCCAAAGCGGAATTAATGACAGACGTCGAAGAACGGCCGTGGAAACGGCCGCGGTTTCAACAATGGCCGCGAGGCCCGCGGCGAATACCGGGCCGCGTGCGACCCGGTGGGAGTGCCTCGGATAATAAGGGGTTTATTTCCCTTAGTGGTGGTAGTAGTAGCCCGGGCGGGGCGCGGGGTTGACGTGTCACACGCGAGATCCAAGCCCCCTCCCCTCCTCGCGAAAACGCAATTTTTGCTTTCGCTCGCTTTGCCTCATCCCCCTCCATCTTCGAGCGAGGAGCAACGGTTTCGAATTTTTCTTTCTTTTCACTCGAGCACTTTCGTCGGAGGAATATCCTCGTCGAAGCGCGTGTTAATACGCGTTCACTGCCACGCGTGTTTCTAACGAAATCTCCTTCAGGCGCGCCGATGTATCAAGCATACTTGTACCGATATTTTAGTAATGCGAGTCTGATGTCTCCCACCATTTGTTTCCTTGTTATTATTATATATAGAATTATTGTATAGAAGTATTGGTAATAGTAATAGAAGTAATAGAAATAGAGATAGAAATAGTAATAGAATTATTGTAATAGTAATTGAAATAGTAGAAGTATTGATAATAGTAATTGTATCGACGATAATATTGATATAGTAGTACTGATTTATGTAGTATATTTTGGATAATTTGGATTATAATTTGGATAATATGAATGCCCTTCGACTACTCGTAACAAATATACTTCTTAGTTGTAAATTGTATATAAATTATTCGTGTTTATTAGAGACCAGGATCTCACAATTACTGTTCAGCAATAAAAGTATTAAGAATAGTATATTTTATAGTATATAGTATATTTATATACTATATATTACTATTATATTATATATTGGATATTTTAATTTGGATAATAGTGAATTATATATAAATTATTCGTGGTTTGTCTATTAGAGATCAGGGTCTCACAACTATTCGCGTCCACAATAAAAGTATTGAGAATAGTAAATGTATTGGCAATAGTATTGAATAGTAGTACTTATTTATATAGTATATTTTGGATTATAATTTGGATTATAATTTGGATAATATGAATGCCCTTCGACTACTCGTAACAAATATACTTCTTAGTTGTAAATTGTATATAAATTATTCGTGTTTATTAGAGACCAGGATCTCACAATTACTGTTCAGCAATAAAAGTATTAAGAATAGTATATTTTATAGTATATAGTATATTTATATACTATATATTACTATTATATTATATATTATATAGTATATTTTGGATATTTTAATTTGGATAATAGTGAATTATATATAAATTATTCGTGGCTTGTCTATTAGAGACCAGGATTTCTTACAATTATTATTAATGTTCGCGTCCACAATAAAAGTATTGAGAATAGTAAATGTATTGACAATAGTATTGAATAGTAGTACTGATTTATATAGTATATTTTGGATAATTTGGATTATAATTTGGATAATATGAATGCCCTTAGACTACTCGTAACAAATATACTTTTTAGTTGTAAATTGTATATAAATTATTCGTATGGCTTGTCTATTGAAGACCAGGGTCTCTCACAATGTCACAGCAGGTAATCGTGTCCGATGCTTAGAGCACGATATGTTCATAAACTATCTAATTGTCGTATCACCATGAGACTCGTGATATTCTAAAATTAGAAGATTTAGAGAATTATTAGCTGTTAATATCGCTTATAATATCGGAAAAGTAATTCTGATATTAAGTATTAGACTGTATGCAAATTACGTTATCCAGACAAAAGACGACAAACGGATCGATCAAACGCAAAGAAATTTAAAAAACACAACTTTTTGTCCAAATTGTCCAGATTGTCAACCTCGTATAGAATGTTTTAAAATTTTACATTCGAAATAATTTTTTTAATAAATTATTTTTCTATTATTTTTATAACAATTTAATAATTTCATTACACCCTGCAGAATATCTTTCCAAAAAGATCGTTCATAAATAGTTTCAAATAAGCGTCACCCGAATGTGGGTGACGCGGCAGTCAACGTGTTAACGCGAATATATATATTTAATGATGTTTCTACGTGTAATGTAATCCCTGGTGATTCAAGCAATGGTAACTTTACCAGTCTGATGTAGACACTGGAAGATCGGATAGTAGCGGATTTTTTCTCAAAAATTGAAGAACCGATTCGAATCGAAAATTCGTCCCTCCTCGTCCTCCCAAGCGCGTGTCGTCCTCAAGACGAGACAGATCGGGGCGAAAAAGGAAAAAAGGGGGAGTCGCGAACGGAGTCGAAGCGCATGAAGACATTAATCGCGATCCCCGCGACGACGAGAAAAAGCTCGAGACATCCGACGGTGGCCACGAACGGCTTAACGATCGTCAGCTGTTGTGGCCGGTTCGCGGAATTTATCATTATTCCATCATAACTCGTTAAACGTGCCCCTCTTCTTGCTCCCATCCCTCCCGAAATTTGCATGATTCGCCCCTTCCGTCCTCCCCTTCTTCCTCCTCCTCTTCCATCTTCCTTCCACCTTCCTTCCTCTGCTTTCTGCCGCCGAAATCGCTCCAGTAATAATTTTTTTTTTTTTCGAGAATCGTGCTCAATATTCTTCGGTTGTATCGAAATAAGGCGTAGGGTTTCTCTTTTGAGGAAATTTTTTTTTTTTTTAATAATTCGCTTCGATAAAGAGGAGGGACGGGTTTAAAGAAAGATGGGGAGGGAAGGTGAAGGGGAGAGTTGAAACGCAGCTCGCAGTTTCGCGGCTGACAATGTCGGCTTGACATTGATCGCGCATCGGACGTTCAGTGGCCGCCGTATTCACGCCGTGCCGGCCGTATTGTTCGCCTCCGCCTCCCGTTTCCGCGCCACCTCTGTAATTTATAATTTCCATTTCCTCTCCGTCCGGGATACGAGTTCTATCGACAGGGGACGAATTTGATCTTCGATCTCGGGTGGAGGAGGGGTGAAAATTCGAAAAGATACATTCCAAGTTTTGTTTCGACGAATTAAAAAACACTCGAAGCGATAATAGGAAGAAATTGCCAAAAAAAGGAGCGAAACCAGATGTAATTGCAAATTATATTTATCATACTCTGAAGCATTATTAATTGAAATTTTAAAATGTGAAAAAGCCTACGTAATAAATATAATAAGAAACGTAATAGTAAAGTAATATTAATTAATAGTAATATTTAAGAATACTTAAAATGTGAAACTTGATGATACTTAAAATATTTAAGAAATTTTAAAATGTGAGAAAGCCTACGTAATAAATATAGTATAATAAGAAACATAATAATAAAGTAATATTAATAGTAGTAATATTTAAGAATACTTAAAATGTGAAACTTGATGATACTTAAAATATTTAAGAAATTTTAAAATGTGAAAAAGCCTACGTAATAAATATAATATAATAAGAAACGTAATAGTAAAGTAATATTAATAGTAATATTAATTAATAGTAATATTTAAGAATACTTTATAAATGTGAGTTAAAAAAGAGTACATATGCTTTCTGAGCGAGCAAAGTCACACGCAATGTGTTAATATTACAAAAGTATAAAAGAAGGCTCGCCATTCCGCACACGTTTTCTTTTCTAAAACGAAAAGACTTTCATCGATTGACTACGATATCTCGCAATGCAATGTTAATAAAAACGTACGACGAGAAAGATCGATAAAAGAAAAAAAGGAAAGGAGAAACAAGGCAGTGGAAGGATAATAAAATATTATCAGGTGCGCAGACAAGTCGTTTTTCTTTCCAAGTTGAAGATTTTATTACACAACTCGTCAAACATACCGAATCATCGATCGTCTTCCAAATTAAAATTTAAATCCTTGCCACGACTCTTTGCACTCTTTTCCCTCCCAGTGGCGAATCATTTTAGCACCTTCGACAGCCGATCTCCCAAGCTGAAAAGCAAACGACGCTTCTCGCAATCTCGAAATCATGGCACAGGATTGGAAACTCTTGCAATCTTCTTTCTCGAAAAGAACGCTGATGGCGCCACGAACGAACTTGAAGTAATTCGAATTCGAATCGAAACGTACGTCCAGAAACAAAAGGAGCTCGTTTGAGTACACCCTCTTCTCCCCTGGATCCGAAGAGTGTGAAGAAGAGAATTCTTAATATCCCAGAAGAAGGGTAGGTTTTCTTGGCGGCACGATGGCGGATGATTCGAGGAGGGCGGTTTCTGTACGCGTTGGCGGTTAGGTTACGAAGAAAAGAAAGGAGCCTCGGCGCAAAATGTTTGGCGCTGATGCACCCTCGAATCAATAGAGAGAAAAGGAAAGGAGAGGAAAGGAAAGAAAAAAGGGAGAGAGCGTGGCGCATAATGGAAACGTGCATCTCTCTCCCCTCCTACCTCCGCAACATCGAGAATTTCCGAAGCACACGCGAGCGTCCCCATTGTTGGGGGATGAATGGCCGGAATTTTCCGCAGTTTCCTCCATCTTGGAGCGGTTTTCACGGCCAAACACCGCCTCGATGGATCGTGTTTCGTTCGTTCGTGGCCTGACCGCCTTCCGCTGCCTGCCCTTGTTTCTCCTTTCTTCTTTTTCCTCCTCCCCTCTCCTCTCCTCCACCAGACGCGCGGTACTCGTTCCCGAAATTCCTCCTTCCCCGGGATCCCAACGTGATCGTCGAGGGATGATGACAGAGAGTGGAGGTGTTCCTCCTCGAAAATTTTGAGCAAGGGTGGACTCTTTGGTTTCGAGGCGATTGCCTTTCTCTCTGATTCTTCTGGAAGATAGGAAAAAAGGAAGAAGAAGAGAAAAGAAGGAATAGTATAGCAGATATGGATGTAACAGAGTCGAGGTAATTATTATCTGTCAAGTGGCGTTTCCCTGTGTTCCCCTTTTCAGAATATTATTTCTACCCCTTCTCATCTCATCGATGTTACTCCCCCGTGAATCATCTCCTTGGAAATATCGCGAATAACACCCCTTCCCGTTCGAGTATCCGGGGTGCTCGAGAATTTTTTTTTTTTTTACTCCATCCTACTATCGTGACACTGGTGTTCAATCGTTGTTTCTAAACTCGACAAAGTTGCGCTCGATATCCGGCTGTGCGCGGTGGTTTATTCCGGTGACCAGGTCGCGAGTGGCACCATTTTGTTTGTCCTCGCCACCCGGCGGCCAGGAGGAAATCCATCCCATTCGCCCCCTCGCGAGGTGGAGGCAACGCAGACGCATAGAACCGGCCGAGAAGTAGCGGCCAAGCTTTGCTCGACCATCGCCGGGCCCGCGATTGGTGTCCGCTACTCCGTCCAACCTTTCCACCCACGCGCCCTCGCCGCCTATCGCCGGCCGACCAACTTCCGCGTCTGTGAATTAGTTAACAGGGTGTCCTTGTCGAAACTAGCCGCTTCTGAAAAACTTTGTTCCGACTTTTTTATTACGATTATTTTTTTTTTACGATTAATCTTGAAATAGGGCCGGAGTTGAAAGAATTTTTTAAGAAACGAAATTTTCAGGCTTCGATCGACGAGTTCGAGGGACGAGAAAAATTTTCTATATATATTTATGATTGAGGAAAATTCTTAAATTTAATATTATTTATATATGTTATTATTGGAAAATAACATGTATAATCGCATCGACGAATCGTCGAGGGACAGAGAGTGGAGTGTTCCTCATCGACGGGCGAGAATTTTGGGCAAGGATGGTGTATCTCTGATTCTTCTCCAAGATAGGAGAAAAAGAAGAAGAGAAAGGAAAAGTTTATCCAAAATGATAAATTGTCGATCCATCCAACCTCACCTCTTATCCTGAAAGAGAAATAATTATTAAACGCTTAAATGGGACGCTGGCAATAGCGTGTCTCTAATAGTGAAAGAACGAGCGACGAGGGAAACGAATTAGAGACCCAGTTTCCACGCGGACAAAGTGGAAGCTCGTCCGCGGAACGAATCCCTGCGCGTTCGATCGTTCGGGAATGAATACGTAAAAGGACGTGTGCATGTGTGTGTGTGTGTATATATATATATATATGTCGCAGGTGTTCACAGGAGGAGGAAAAAGGAGGTAGACGAGGCCGAAACTTTTCATCGATCCTGTCCGCCAAGTTTCCAGCCCCTGGTCTAAGCAAGCGGAACAAGCGGAGTTCTGGACGCCACGCGTCCAGTGAATTCCTCCACGAGAACTGGAACACCGGGTCTATAGATAGACCGTCCACCAGAGTTTTCCACCCCCTGCCCCTCCCACGATCGCCCTCCCACTCGAGTGGCTCGAGTGCCAACACTTTCCTCCGATGGAATTTGGTACTTTTTTTGGTCGGTAGTACTTTCTCCTTTCTTTCCTCTTCCTTCTCTCTCTGGAGGAACGAAATAATAACTCGGATCGAACTGTTGCATTTTTATCGAGTTATTGTCGAGTATTGTACAAATAATTAACAATTGTTTTTGAAATGTTTTCCAAACTACCACTTGCTCGATTTAACGCCTCTTAAATTTCTTAAAATTCTTCTTGCCTATAAATATCGTTCTTCATCTGATCGTTGGTAAAAGAAAAATTTCGCTTATTACAATTTATCGTTTCAAAAATCGTTCGAAAAGCAATTTCCAGGGGCAATATTTTCTGAAATAAAGATTTTAGCTTTATCGATTATGCGAGCGAGATCGGATGTGGCGCGGTCACGGGAAGCGAATGACAGCATCACGCCGTTGCGGGAGCAGCGCGCAATTTTATTCGGCCGAGGAGGGGAGGGGGAAGTCTTGCAAAGCCGATGAAATTTTCACGAGGAACGAGACGCGTCATTATGGCGTGACATGCCACGACAAAAGGGGTCTCTCGTACGTGCGATATTGAATTATCGATGGCCGCCGTGTGCTTGGATATTCATGTGTTGCATGCATCGACGGCCTTACCGTACCAACCTTACTTTTTCCCCAGGCAGATTTCCCCGCGAAACGATTTCGAGACGATCCTTTTCGTATAATTATTCGACGCCTCGATTTTTTTCTTTTTTTTTTTTTTGGAAGATAAGTTTAATTAATCGCTCGCGAAGAAACGAGAATAAATTTTATTCTCCTTATAGAAGAGCAAAATGGTATTTCTTTGTAACGAGTATTGTTGAAAGTGTTTTGATTTTGCAAATTATATTTAATCGCGGAGACTTTGTGAAAGTTTGAAGAGTTTTTTTTCTGCTATTTATTAATGGATTAATGGATTGTGAAAAGAGTGTGTCTGTATTTGATACTACTCAGCAACACGAATGTAAGTAAAAAGTTGATATATATAAGTGAATTTTGAATTATTCCGTCTCTCATTGATACATACGTAATTTACAGTGAAAAATTAAGCAATGCGTATATTTTGATAGAAAAAAGAAGCATCTTGACGATCAATTTAGAAAAAAATCTTGAATTATTACAGAGGAAAAATAATAGAAAGGAATAAATAATTTAAATGGAACGAATGATATACGGTCCAGTTTTTTTTTACGCGATTCACAGTTACATGATTTTTTAATACATTTTGAACATATTTACGCAATTTTTTAACATGTTTTGTTTATATTTGCACGGTTTTGTCTACACGTTTTGCTTACTTTTATAAATATATCTATATCGGACAATTTTAAAAAAAAATAATTTTTTTCTCCCATTTCTCCCCCCCAACACGTTAACTCTTCTTTTTTTTTTTTTTTTTATGTATATTTATTAAATAAAATATTTTTGTCCAATGCGTTTCTATATTTCAAATTGCTTTTCGTACAGTTTACTTTAGTTTAACACAAATACTTTGTTGAAAATTCATTCGTACAAAAAGTGATTCGCATTCATTATATATATATATTCTATTTTATTCGTTCGAGATTCGAAAAGTGAAATAGAAACTTTTTATAGAAAAGAGAAAAAGCTGAAAGGGGGTACGAAAATGTACGAGTTTAAAAATTATCTTTTTTCTTTTTTATTAAGATTCTTAAAATATAATGTCACTTGTACAGAATAATTTAATAGATTTCTTTTCTCTCTCTCACTCTCCGATATTTGCGTTTTAAATCGAGTTCGAAATCGTAAATCTTTGGATCCCTCGTGGGGTTAGAATCGAGACTGAGAACTAAGGTTGTGAATAATTCAGCGAATCAATCCAAAGTGTGGTTGAAAGTTAATATTCGAGCTTCTGGAACTGAATTCAATTACGAATTTATCGCGTGATTATATACACATATATATATATATATATACACACGACCAGACTATACTTACATTTCTAATAAAATTATATCAATGCCTCGTGACGAGTGTTAAACGAATGAAAAGTAGAGGAAAAAGAAGAAAAAAAAAAAAAACAAACAATTTTATCGTCATGTTACGAAGCTTGATTGTAAATCAAAGAACAACGTATAAACTGGGTTATGGATAAAAGGGCTTAGTAATAATGGTCGAAGCTCGCTCTTTACACTGTTTATTTCCTTCAGTTTACTTTCGAGTAGTTTACTTTCCCCGGTAGATGGTGTATAATTATTAATCAAGAAGAAGAACAAAGATTGAAGAAGAAAGATGGCCAATTTAACAACACTCCAACTAAATCTACTCGTAAACCAAAATATTAAACATATCAAAAAATGTACAAATTTTCTCCATGAACTGAAATCGTCTTTTTCAATAGGAAGAGAGAGGAGACATCTTTAAAATAAAATTTTCAAATTCACTCATACTACTTGCCCTAACACTAATCTGAACCTTACCTTAAAATCACGACTCTCTTTCCTTCCCTTCCTACTAAACGGTTAATCGTCACGAGAGGAAGCTGTGCCTCGAAGAAAAAGAAAAAGAAAAAAGCAGAAGAAAAATGGGCAATTTAACACCACTCCAACTGAATCTACTCGTAAACCAAAATATTAAACATATCAAAAAGTGTACAAATTTTCATGAACCGAGATCGCCTTTTTTCAATACGAGGGGACACGCAATTTTAAAATAAAATTTTCAAATTCGCTCACACTACTTGCCCTAAAAATCACGACCCTCTTTCCCTCCCTTCCTACTAAACGGTTAATCGTCACGAGAGGAAGCTGTGCCTCGAAGAAAAAGAAGAAAAAGAAAGAGAGAAGAAAAGAAAAAAAAGGCTCCGAAAATTCGTATCGTTGTCCAAGGGGTCCCGTCGGCGTAATCCGATCCAAGACATCTATGTCGATAGGGCAATAATTAGGCTGCTTAAGAAAGGATGGGTTGAGAGAGAGAGAGAGAGAGAGGAGGCAACAGTCGGCTCTTTTCTGTCGCCTCGATGAACGAAGAAGGGTCCAAGAAGGCGGACACCGCCGCTAGTAGTCGTGTCGGTTCCCGTGCCCTTTCATCCCTTTCGACGTGCCCGCCGCCGTGAATAGACGAAACTAGCGGAGAGGTACCGAGAGGGCACCGGCCCTCCGCGGCTTCCACACACACGCGCCCCGTTTCCCAGTGAAAGAGGTAGAAAGAGGGGGGAGGGGAGTCGACTTGTCCCGCCAGCCTGTCACGTACCTTGTGAACCCCCTTGCGTCCAACCTAGCGATGGCCTCGAGCCTGGCCACAACGATCCACAGTTTCCTCCCCTCCCCCTTCCACTTCCCACAGAATAGAATCGGTCGTCGATCAGATAAAGAGTAAATCATCGCACTGATTGATTGGATAGCACCACTCCACCAATTTTATATATATATATATATATATATATATATATACATAATGCAACTTGATCGAACATCTCCTCTCTCTCTCTCATCTCAGAGAGAGAAATTGGAATGAAACGGGAGGGCGAAATTTCTAGAAAAGTTGCGCGACACGAAGGAGAAGGAGAGCGAGAGAATTGAATGCCCATCGCTAAATAGGGTACGGGGAGGGGGAGGGGAGAGGAGAGGGTTGGCGGCCGGTATAATGGCGGCTTCGGCACAGGCCCCCAAAAGAAACCCATAGATATCGCATTGCGCGGCCGGGACTGACGGGACAAAACAGCCCGACAATAGGGAGGGGGGAGGGGGGAGGGGGGGTTTCGGTCCTCCGCCGCGAGATTCGTGGCCAGCTGTGGAGGGGCAGGCGAGGGAGAGGAGGACGAAGAGAGGCGCGTTTTCACGTGACAGCCTCGGAAACCGGAGGGCTCGCCGATCCTCCTCGCGTGCCGATCCATCAATTAATAACCATTTCTTACCCTCCCAAGGACTTCCTCCCCGATCGTTGTAAAGGAAAATTTCGAAATTTCTTGTCGTTCGATGGTTGGCGTATGAGATATATATAATACAAGTCGAATGAATGGAAATGAATGGCTCGAAGCAGTTGAGGGATCTTGATTCGTTTTCGCTCGTATTTTTGTATCGAGATGTGATTAATTCGAGAATTTGAGGATCCGCTTATCGATATATGTGTGTGTGTGTGTAGAAGAAGGAAGTAGATCTGGTATCTATTCTGGGGGAATTTTTCCCTCTTGTTTTCCTTTCTCTGTTTTTTCTTTTCTCTCTCCCCTCTTTGTTTCCCAGTTTCTCTCGACAGCGAAGCAAAACAACGGAGCGAAACTATAGTTTTCTTCATTGCATCGGTTTGTGAATAAAACTTTCGTCGAAGCGATTTTATTTTCTTTCATCGACGGCCTATGTTATTGGAAGCGAATCTGGCTTATATTATGCATACGTATAACGTATCTCGATTATTTATCTAGAAATTTTATTATTACTTATAATTAAATATGCTGTGGTAGTTGATTATGATTTACGTAGAGTGGAAGAAGGGGTATTCGATGAATGGAGTGGAAAAAAAAAAAAAAGGAAATACGTTCGAATCTTTTTTAAAAGGGGAGGGATATTTTGGATTCGTTGGTTGGGAATAAGATGTTTAAGTTTCGGCAAAAATGGATGTGTTGGGCTGAATGGTTGGCAAGAATGGTGTCGAGTAACGTGGTCTCTTGCGTTACGTTAATGCTCACGATCAATTTCACTTCCCTCGGAGTTTCCCTCTCTCCCTTAGAGGGAACTAAGAACTGCTTAATCGATACGTCGGATTTTAGACCTCTTCGAAAGCCTATTCGAGTCTGGAGTCTAGGAATAGGCAATCTTATTTATATAAATAAAACGAGATTTTTCTCGAGATGCGGCAATTATTTATATATATCGAGAAATATTCTCGTAATTCTACAATTCTTTTCTCGATTATTATATCATTCACGATCCGATGTATGGTTATTGAAATTTTGTCTCGAAAATTAAATTTTAAAATACAAGGATGTTTTCCTTTAAAAGTAATTTTTCCCCCTAAATTTTTCCCGAGATACAGAGAGATGGACTCGGTTCGTTTTTTCGTATTGAGAACTTGCTCTTGCTAAAAGTTTCAAGAAAGGTTAATTGGGCCATTGTCAGGCAAAGTGTCCGCTTCTTTTAATTGAAGGGTTCTTTGACGTGTCTTTGAGAAGGTTCTTAGTTCTTCAAGCAGTGTTCTGTTGTAAAACAGGGCAACGACTCAAGAGAGTGGCGAGTTTGCAGTGTCGTTCAATTTACGTAACACTTTGCAAAAATTTATTCTCGTTGTGGTTGTTTTTCCCTCCAGGCAGGATTTCCTGGAAAACGATTCAAAGCAACAATATCACCCATCCCCTTCTAGAATTAAATTTTTCCATTATCAATTATTGATTCCTGATATCGATATACATACATATAATTGTATCTTGTAAATTTTCGAATTTCTATAAAAAGAAGTAATGGTGTTGAGAAGCGAGAGCAAAAATTATAATAAGAGCAAAAATGGAAAGAAAAAAAAATAAAAGCATCCCTCCATTTTCCCCTCTCCTTCCCTCGTATCTCGTTTACCGAAACTATCAATTGATGTCGGGGATACAAACAGCGCGCCACGATTTACACACACGCAGCTGCACCCCCGAACACCGAGATCCAAACAGAGCGGATATATCTGTTCGTCCATCTGTCGTTGTGTAACGGAACACCGGCTAATAGTATTAGAAATATATATATATATATATATCTCGGGCTAAACTACCCCCGCTGTCAAACCACTCGATCGACGCACCCCATCCCTCTTTGGTGGATTACGTCTGTAAACGCCTACCGTTTCTCTCGATCCAGTTCTACCCTGAAAATCTGTTAAAACGGCTGATTGTACCGGTGCTCGTCGCTGTTGAGTCACCGTTAGACCAGATCGTGCTGACTCTGTCGCGGATTTCCGGTTGATTCTCCTCTCCCCTTGCCCTCTCCGAGCGTTGCAACCGTTCCTCGGATATAATTGATCGAAAGATGGAAAAAAAAGAAGAGGAAAGAAAGATCGAAATTTCGAGGATTTCCAATCGATTTCGTGGAGGAATTTCTTCGAGAGATCGTTAATCCAAGAGTTGAAGGAAAGAGTTGACAATCGATCGTAATAAAATAGGGAGAAAAAGGAATTTTCTTTTTAATCCCTCGATTTAAGGATTGAGGAATTTTCTTTCCCGGAGGAAAGAAAATTGGCGAGCAACAATCGATTCGAATCGACGATATCCGAATTCTAATGCGATATTCCCCGCTGGATGGGCGGCGATGGAGATAATTGAATTAGGGGTGGGTAAACGTGGCTCCTAGAAATACAATCGAGGAGCTTTTGCACGATATATACGCGTAGCAAGACCGTTACGAATCCGGGCCGTAGTAGTTGGAGGATAATTGTAGATATCGCGGTCGAGGGGTGTTCCTTCACGAGAATCGTTCAACAATTAGGCGTTACCACTTTCGCCTCGTTATCCGTCGATCAGATTCCCGTTGTTATACTACAGTTTAAAACTACCCCTCCGAGATATCCGCGGATATAAAGCCAGTTTTCCTCTCTTTGTACTATTCCACGTTCGCTCCACGTCCCATCCTCCAAATTTTCAATTTCAGTTAAAGAAAGTGTATGTATATAAATACTTTTTTATATATAAATTCAAATAAATATCTCAGCACAAATAAAAATATTTATTAAGCAAAATAAAGGACATTGCAGTCAATGCACTTTTGAGAAACAGTTTTTGTCACTCCGTTTTGAATAAATTTGCTTCTTGTCCATTATGCTTTCAACACCCTTAGAAATCAGACAAATTAATTTGAAGATAAAATTAATATTTTCGCAAAGAGAAAAGGTGCAGTTTAAAATTATATACAAAGTCAATGCAATTTAATACCAACTTAATCGAAAATAAAGCACTTAAAATCAAAATAAGATCAAAAATTGTAAGAATTTTCTTTCCAATCTAATATATATATATAATATATTCTCTTCTCTTTTCCAACCAAAGTATTTTCTATTATTAAAATAAATTTTTATTATAAAATATATTTTTATTATAAAATAAATTTTTATCGTTTCAGAAACCATCGAAACTCTCAGAAACAACCCCGTCATGGAACGTTCACCCCATCAACTTTTCATCATCGAAGGAATCGAGAGACTAACTCTTTAATCGCGCGACTTTTGACGTGAACGACACCCCCCTCGATCGATGAGTCGCGAATCAAAAGTGCTCTCTGCTTTTCCCCATCCATAATTCCGTCCACCGCGTATCACAAAATCAAATCAATCCCGATGATCGAATCCGCGCCACCTCCAGTTCTTCTCCACCGTTCTTGCGAAAGAGAACCAACCCTCCCCTCTCGAGTCAATCCAGCCGACTTCCTGCAGGGAAACGCGGCGGTTCTCGGTCGGCGTGACGCTATTCCGGGAATGTGGGAATCGCCGCGGAGTGTGGCTCGGCCGAGATCCGATCCGGGCGCCTCGTGATTAACGCGAGTTTTTCCCTTGCCTTCGCTCGAGAGGAGGATCGAAGAGGAGGAGGAAAGGAGAGGATCGAAGAGGATAAAGAGATAAATTAATACGTGATTAATATTTATCTACTTATCTGTTTCTTAAGAAAGGGAAAAAGCCGAGAATGGAGGAGGTTTCTTCTTTTTGGATGGAATAAAGTTTGGATGAATTATTGGAGCGCGAGGGATGAGTATATGTATCTACTTATTTATTTATCTATTTTTTAAGAAAGGGAAAAATGGAAAAAATCGAGAATAGAGATTTTTCTTTTTGAAATTTTCCAAAATTTCTTTTTGGATTCTTGGGATGGAATAAAGTTTGGATGAATTATTGGAGCGCGAGGGATGAGTATATGTATCTACTTATTTATTTATCTATTTTTTAAGAAAGGGAAAAATCGAGAATAGAGATTTTTCTTTTTGAATTCTTTTTGGATGGAATAAAGTTTGGATAAATTATTGGAATGCGAAGGACGAAGGGAAGGAGCGAATATCTATTTATCTGTTTCTTAAGAGAGGGAAAAAATCGAGAATAGAAAGTTTTCTTTTTGAATTCTTTTTGGATGGAATAAAGTTTGGATAAATTATTGGAGCGCGAGGAACGAGTATATGTATCTACTTATTTATTTATTTATCTATTTATTTATTTAGAAAAGGTTTCTTTTTGGATTCTTGGGAAGGAATAAAGTTTGGATAAATTATTGGAGCACGAAGGACGAAGGAAAGAAGCGAATATTATACGTATCTACTTATTTATTTTTTAAGAATAGGAAAAATGAAAAAAGTTGAAAATGGAGGAGACTTCTTTTTTGGATTCTTGAGAAGGAACGGATATGTATTTACTTATCTACTTATCTATTTCTTAAGAAAGGGAAAAATGGAAAAAGTCGAGAATGCAGAAAGTTTTTTTTTCTTGATTCTTGGGATGGAATAAAGTTTGGATAAATTATTGGAGCGTGAAGGACTAAGGGAAAAGTATATATATTTACTTATCTATTTCTTAAGAAAGGAAAAAGTGGAAAAAATTCAAAATGGAGAAGGAAAAAAGTTTATTTTTGGATTCTTGGGAAGGAATAAAGTTTGGATAAATTATTGGTGTGTGAGGGACGAATATATGTACTATCTACTTATTTATTTGTCTATTTATCTATATCTTAAGAAAGTGAAGAATGGAGAAGGTCTCTTTTTTTGGATTTTTGGGAAGGAATAAAGTTTGGATAAATTATTGGAGCATGAAGGACGAAGGAAAGAGACAAGTATATATATTTACTTATCTATTTCTTAAAAAAGGAAAAAGTAGAAAAAGTCGAGAATGGAGAAGGTTTCTTTTTGGATTTTTAGGAAGGAATAAAGTCTGGATAAATTATTGCAGCGCGAGGGACGAGTATATGTATCTACCTATTTACTTATCTATTTAGAGAAGATTTCTTTTTGGATTCTTGAGAAGGAATAAAATTTAAATAAATTATTGGAGTGTGAGGGACGAATATATATACTATCTACTTATTTACTTATCTGTTTATCTATTTCTTAAGACTCTTTCTAAAGTGAAAAAGTCGAGAATGGAGGAGGTCTCTTTTTGGATTCTTGGGAAGGAATAAATTATTGGAGCGTGAGAGACGAATATATGTACTATCTACTTATTTACTTATCTATTTATCTATTTCTTAAAAAAGTGAAAAAGTCGAGAATGGAGGAGGTCTCTTTTTGGATTCTTGAAAAGAAATAAAGTTTGGATAAATTATTGGAGCGTAAGGGACGAATATCTACTTATTTACTTATCTATTTATCTATTTCTTAAGAAAGGGAAAAATGGAAAAAGTGGAGAATGTAGAAGGTTTCTTTTTGGATTCTTGAAAAAGAATAAAGTTTGGATAAATTATTGGTGTATGAGGGACGAATATATATACTACCTACTTATTTACTTGTCTATTTATCTATTTCTTAAGATTCTTTCTAAAGTGAAAAAGTCAAGAATGGAGGAGGTTTTTGGATTCTTGGGAAGGAATAAAGTTTGGATAAATTATTGGTATGTGAGGGACGAATATATGTACTATCTACTTATTTACTTATCTATTTATCTATTTCTTAAAAAAGTGAAAAAGTCGAGAATGGAGGAGGTCTCTTTTTGGATTCTTGAAAAGAAATAAAGTTTGGATAAATTATTGGAGCGTAAGGGACGAATATCTACTTATTTACTTATCTATTTATCTATTTCTTAAGAAAGGGAAAAATGGAAAAAGTGGAGAATGTAGAAGGTTTCTTTTTGGATTCTTGAAAAAGAATAAAGTTTGGATAAATTATTGGTGTATGAGGGACGAATATATATACTACCTACTTATTTACTTGTCTATTTATCTATTTCTTAAGATTCTTTCTAAAGTGAAAAAGTCGAGAATGGAGGAGGTTTTTGGATTCTTGGGAAGGAATAAAGTTTGGATAAATTATTGGAGCGTAAGGGACGAAGGGAAGGAGCGAGGTGCGTTCGGATAAGCGTACGCGGGTATCACGCAACGCCCATTACTGTCGCGGACGGTTTCACGTGGAAAACGAGTTACTCATCCCTGGCTGGCGGCAGCCACCGCCTTCTGATCGCAGCCGTCGCGCGCGTGCACGTGAATCATTGCAATTACCCTTCTGCGACACCTTTAGATAGATAAATGAATAGAATCAAAATCTATGGAATCCTATAGAAATTTCTATATTCCGAATCGATCGTTTGAAACGACAATATTATACTCGACCTGATTAAACGTCAACGTGTGATTCAAATTATTACCTCTCTTACGAAAAATTCCAAACAGTACGAAAAATTCATTCTTCCAATTCCACCTAAAATCTCAAAACTTCGTGTCCACCCTTTCCAACCCCCCGTTTCACGCCACGTTTCGTTCGAAATCCACACCTCTCGCCCCCTCAAAAGGAAAGAAAAAAAGAGAAACAAGTTTATCAAAGGGAACAATTACACCTCTATTACCACCACCACCACCACCACCACTCTCCACCGCCTCCACCGCCGCACAAACGGTTGGAAAAAGTCAGAAGCAGTTCGTTTCGATCGCCGTTTTCGCGCTATACTAACTTCGTCAACGTGCGTTCCATAGGCGGTGGAGCATCATCCCTCTGGATGGAGAAGGACGAAAAAAAAAAAAAGGGAGGCCGTGGAAACTGGCCGCCGCGTTCCCTCCGCGCAAAGGCCGCGGAGGGAGGGAGGGGCGGGGAGAAGCGGGGCTGACGTTAAATTCGGAGAGCGCCGGAGTGGATCCGGCAGCAACAGCGTCAGCGACTCTGCTCCCTCGTTTTCGTTTGCCCGGCGCAGCACCGCCATCCACCAACCCCCTTTGCGTTGCGCTACGTGTGCGTGAGCACCGCCTCGTCACGCACATGCTGCAGCGACCTTTTGCATCAAAAGCTTTGTTTATGGGCCGAGGAGATTTATAGGCCGCGCGATGGATGCGCGTATGGCGTTATGGCTGTTAGATCTCGGCTAGAAATACTGCGCAACAGTAGCAGAGGGAAGGAGATCCGACAGGTAGGATTCTAGGAGCTTTCCCGTACAATACATTTCCACCGTTTTCCCCGATAAATCATTTTCAGAGGCGCCGTTTGAATCGAGAATATGAATATTTCCTTCGATCCAGAGCGAGATTGATTAGTTTCGATCGTTGCTAGTTGGTCGAAAGGGAGAAGAATCGGTGTTGCGGGATTAATTAAGAAACTATGTTGCAAAGTTTCCTCGAACAATGGTGAAATTATATAATTGCTTACAGAATTCTTCGTAAAGTATTGAAAAATCGTTGGCGATGAAGGAGAGAAAATGGAGAATTTTTAATTTTTAATTTTGCCAAAATCAACTTCTCGATGATTAATTACTACTTAATTAACTCCAGCGTGTGAAGCTGCTCTTTATAAATGTTATATAGACATAGTAAGGGGAAGCTCGAGCCGTTGCTTTGAGCCGTTGCTCGATGACAATTTGCATTTGCAAGGATTACTCGAGAAACGGAGGAGAGATCGCGGCAAGTAGAACGAATTTGCCAATCTGTTAGAAAAAGCAGTAAATCAACGTAATTAACGTGATCGAAACGAATGTAAATCGTTTTCAACCGATTTCTATCATCTAATCGATCACCACAGTGAATGAAAAATTTTTCCAGACGAAGGCAACGTTTCAATCTCAACCGATCGATTATTAAAACGAAAAAGCAATCAAAGAAATTCCTCAAAAAGAAATTAAACAATTCAATATTCCAAACGAACTAATTTCCTTTTTACCAAAAGGAGAATCACTTTGAGAACGCAGACGGAACAACACCTCGTTTCGATCCTATTATATCGTTTCACGAGATTTTTTCGCGAAAACATTCGACTTGGATTGTCAGTGGCCGGTTGTCGGATCGCGATAAATAAAGTGGCGGGAGAGAGAGAGAGAGAGAGAGCAAGAAGCCGGGAGAGGAGAGGCCGGCGAAGCGAGCGACGGAGGAAACACTTTCAAAGGAAATGCACACCAGCGGACAGAGATTTACGGGGATGATAGAGCGGGCTCGTTTTTATCGTAACGGCGAGACCAACAAAACGCTCGATATCCGCTTGGTGACTGGTCGATGCGCATTTCGCGAGACTCTTGCGACCATCTCGAGCAACCTCGTCCGCTTCAAGACTTGGATTCCATGACTTCTATACATTTTAATCCCCTCTTAGGGGACAATCCTTTAAATTTTTCGGTCTGAAAGAAAGATTTCCATCGAGTGGAAACTTATTTGATAACCCTGTGATCGAAATAATTAATAAGAATCTTGGTGATTTTATTATTTTAACACCCTACTCGATGAAGGATACCATTTTGATTTCATTTTTTATCTCCTTGTGAAAAAAATATTAAATTCGTTGGAAACATTGAAAATCTATCTTGCTGGAAATTAAGATAGTTTGCCTTAACGACGGTGTAACCGTAATGACAGTACAAGATCGTTTACCATGATATATATATATATATTAATAAATAGATTAAATCGGTTTGATATACAATCGCGTACGATCATATTCACGCACTGCACAATAACGTGTCTTGTCGTAATACGTTATCCGATATACCGACTTGCTCGTTATAATAACCGGCTAAAATGAACCATCGACGCGTGATTCCACAAACACTCGGTAATTCCATATCCCCTAAACTATCTCTCACCCTTCCATAAAGAAAACTTTCCAACAATTTCAAAAGATCTGCTTCCTTCCCTCGGTACTCGCTCACTGCACCAACTCCATTATACGTTATTATTCATCTCTCCTCCTTAAAACGAGCCTAATTAATCCACGAAAATCTGCGAATCATCGCAGTACACCATAATAATAAGATGGATTCTTGGCGAACGAATTTATCACCGGTTTGGAACGGAATTTATCGCGGTATGGAAACGAAAGCATTCGACGCGAGCAAAGTGTTAACGGCCAGCCAACTCGGTCGCATTGCACGATCTGGACTCGAGGAATAGAGTAGGTTCAAGCCTAAAGATCATTACCGGCGGCATTAAGTTGCCGTTGTCGGATCGAGCGTGTACCACGGTGATGGTTGGATCCGGTCGCTCCTTGGAAACTCCTTATTTAGAGGGCCGTGTTATACGAAGAAAATGCGGGGAATATCTGGCGCGGACTATCTCTGGCGGGCGAGCGAGGCTAAGCGTCCTAATAAAACCAGAACTGCCGGCGTTGCCGATCTCTCTTATCCCGCTCGCCGCGCCGCCTCTCAAAGGCGTCCGCTTTAATCTTCTATCACCGATCCCCTCCAACCTTTTGCGTCCAACGGTCAATTTTCTTGTTGCGCCCGAGTGGATATCGCGAGATCGGTTATCGTGCTCGATGCGAGGAGACCAGATCTCGCGGCAGCGCGAGGATGATCGATGATCGGGGAAATCAGATGAGGGATAGAGTCGATTGCGGACGATAGAGAGTGTCCCGAGGGCTCGATCGACGACGGTTGGATCTTTGGATTTTGAAGAGAAGAGGAGTAATTGTTGGGGGAAAGTGGGCGAGTATGCGGAGGTAAGTTTGGAAAACGAGGAATAGATTTCGATCGTGTTACGATTATCGATTCTTTGCACTTCGGAGGTTTAGTGTTTCTCTAGAAATCGATAATTCTTTCAAAAAGTTTCGACAAAATTGATGTATTGAGATTTTAAATTGAAATTTATTTGCGAAAGCTATTTCGATTTTGAAAAAGTGCGAAAACGCTTGAACAATTTAAAGATAACGATAACTAATAATGATCTAACAGGCGAGATAAAAAGGAAGAAGAAAGAAAAGCGGGAACCGGCGAAATCGAGGATGCCGAGCGGCGAGTGTCGATCGCGAAGACGGCGCGTTCGAACATCGATACACTGGCCGCCGTAGGTGTTCATTCCCGGTGGCTTGGCCGTGGTACGCGTCTCGCAACGTATTATACGTGTACGTGTGCGGGGGCACGGTGTAAAAAAAACCGCGTAAAAGAAAAGGCAGGAAGCGGCGGCCGTGTCTCTCCGTCCTGCTCGGATCGTGGTCGCGAGACAAATGCCGCGCCAGTCTCCGTCCTCGTCTCGCGGACCCCCCACCCCTCGGTTCCGGCGATTCAGCGCGTTCCGCAGCGCTGTGGAACCCCCCACCAAGCCGCGCTGTGCTGTAGCGGCGGTAGGGGCGGCTGTTCCCGGTGGGCGGTGCCAGTTCGTGCCACGCCCCGTCGCGTTGCCCGTTTACCAGCCAGGCGCGCTCGTCAAATGTTTTTCGTCGCGGATTATGACGCGGTCTGCGCGATTATGACCACCTCTCTCCCTCCCCTCTCCTCCCTCGCGCTCTCCATCCCTCCCGCTCACCTTCTCTTCCCCCCTCGTATGCATGCTCTTTGTCCTCTTATCCCTGTTCCTTCGTTTTTTTTTCTTTTCTTTCTTTTTTTTCTTTTTTTTTTCTTTCTTTCCCCCTATCTTTAAGCGCTTTCCTCCTCGAGGCTGGATCTCCATCCCATCTCCCTCCCTCCCTCTCTCTCTCTCTCTCTCTCTCTCTCTCTCTCTCTCTCTAACACCAAGGCTCCTTCCAGGACGCAAGGTTTGCTCTTGCCCCAGCCCGACGGACGCGCGCGTTCCGTTGCCTGACCACCGCTGCATTTCGCCTCGTTCTCGTTCCTACCAACACCGAATCGCGGAGGATCCTCGTGCAGTGACCGGTCTCTCTCTCTGCGCGGTCCATCGATCGGTGCCGCGCGCTCCTTCCTTGGATCTTCCGGAGAATAGAGAGCCGTTGTCGATTCTGGGAACCCTACGAACGCGCTACGTGTATACAATGGAAAAGGAATAAGGGGATGGTGGTCGACCAATCGATGACACATACGGTTGCTAAACAGCAAGCACCGTGTCTCGTGATTTTTCTTCGATATCGGTCGCGGATAATTGTGCACCGTAATCGATTCTACGTCGACAGGTGTTCCACGATTATTCCACGGGAAAGGAGAAAATTTCGGAGAAGAAATTCCACGACAGGGATCTGTCGCAGTAAACTCTGTCCTGTAGTTATTGATTGATGAGTCATTAATACCAGAGAGTTGCTTAAGCAGTCGCATTGACCTCGAGTTTACGGTGAATCGAACAAAGAGCCGGCTATCTAAAAAAGAATCCGGCACGAGAACGAAAGTGTTTGGACATCGCGAATAGAGCTGTTAACCGCGGTGTGTTTCGCGAAACTACGAGCCTTGTAACCACTTGTAAAGCCCTGTACACGCTTGAGAAAAATACACCAACTTATGAACACTATATTATATACTTTCTTTTCAGATTCCTCCTCCGGAGAAGCGAAGGGAATCAATCGGTCGTGAATACCTTCTCGATGGAACGAGAATCAAGCCGCTATCGCGCTTGTGAATAATAATATCTCTCTTCAACCTCAAATATACCCTTCTCTTTCGCGCGTATGAAAGGATATTAATCGTTGCAGCTTCGTCCGATTATCTCGATTCAAATATTCTCGACGAGGCAACGCGCAACGAGAAAATTACGCGCAAGTGTGTACTGGGCTTGAGACAGCGGCGCGCTGGTTCTGTGCAGCTTGTTGCTGCTCCCGCGGCGAACTTTGCAACTGTTCGAACGGGTGGTCGCGCGTCTTGAAACCGTCGAAACCGATGTTAAGCAGTATCGATCGACGCTCTCCGACGAGGAGGGAAGAAGGCTTTGTGTATCGCGCGTAACCCGCGCGCTTCTTTGCCCCGGAAAAGAAGCTGGGCAAACTTCTTCCCGCGTTACTTTTCCTTTCGAAATCACTTTCCTTACAATCCACGAACCCAAGTAAGAAACCAATTATCCGGAGTGAAACGTTTCACCCGATCATTTCTGCTCGTGAAATGGCATATATTAAAATAGGTTTTATATATATATGTGTGTGTATACACACGTACAGTTTCTGGTGAAAGGATCGACTTTGTTAAAAGCGGATCTCGGTTTGGCAAAAAGTCGTTTTATTAAAAAATGTTTAGACGTCGACAATGCGGGTGAAATGGTTAGATAGACTATTTTTACGTTACGAGCAGGTTGAATAGCTTTCTCGACTAACTCAGAAGCGATTCTAATGCTTCGTTTCCGACTCGAGATCATTCGACAATGCGCGTTAACATACATACGCTCGGCCGGGAAGAACGATTTGTGATATAATAATGGGGACATTGAGAAAACATTTCTATACATCTGTTTTTTCCCGCATTTAGGGAAAAAAGGGGATTGAAATGTAAAATTGATCATTTGGATTATGAAAAATGAAGGATTTCCAAACTTTTCGAGGGATAAAAATCTCTTTCGAGTTCGAGTATCGTGTTCGCGATATATAATTTTGATTACCTCTGCTTTCGATTCTACGAGTCATTTCACAACGGTAAAATTTTGGAAATTTGGGGGTGGAGGGGGAAGGATCAAAGTGGCAAATAGTAACGCCTTCGCTCGTCGAGGCTCGAAAACACGAAAACCAACGAAATCGATCGCGGTATGTGGACTCTATTTACACTAGCCATGCAATTCGCGAACCCGCGCGAACGGTTTTCAATGTGGTCGGGGCCGAATTTTGGTTTCGAAGTCGAAATCACATCGAAATCGGTCGTTAAATTATTTTACGTAACGTAACATCGAAATAGCAAAGATTCTAGGTTCTTATTCGTTGATTCGAATCGATCGACTACTCGTCCGTCGATTTGGATTGGCTCGCGATGAGCGAAACTTGTTGCAAATGATTTTTCGAAAACGAAGAGATCGATGGAAACAATCTTGTAAAAAGATCTTAGAAGATATTCAATTAAAATATTGTACAGTTTGGGAGAAAAAATTCAATTTCCGTTATTGATCGAACTACTTCACAAAGAGAAAGAACCCCGAAGCGGAAAATCGAGTCACCGGAGCATCATCCTTCCTCCCTTCCTTCCGCCCCTTCCTCACGAAAAATGTTCTTCGGTCCATTCCCTCGTCAAACGATCGAAAAACTCAAGAAATCTAAAATTTAATCTCGAAAAGGATGTCCAAACCAATTTTCCAATAAGAAATTCCCTTAATTCTCAAAATGTCACGACCCAAAAAGAAAAAAAAGAAAAAAGAAAAAAAAATTCAATCTTCCTTATCGACCGATCAGATCAATGTTCCAAGAACTTCATCGGTAAACCCGAATGTTGTTTCGTAAAACGCGACGACGAACGTCCAACGCGAGATCTTGTTTCGCGAGGTTCCCGATTTCCGAGCGTGTGTGTTCTACGGCACCAAGTGTTTCTGGAAATCACGGTGTGTCGGTGGAAAAGCTCTCGCGGATTTGGCAACACTGTGACGTGCTGGGCGTCTCGCTAACACTCGACGGCGCGAAGGACGAGGGGGCCACACGGAGATCGGGGCGAAAAACCGAGAGTGGTTTTACGCGACGGAGGTGGGGGGCGGAACCGAGCCGCGGCAGAGGAAGGTGCCGAAGGGACGCGTGAGACTGACCGGGTGGTGGGGGGACGAGTCACGTGACCGCGAGTGGTGGGGATCGCGCGGGCGGAGTGGGGATTCGGTGGGCGGGGCCAATGGTTTCTCCTCCGTTGACGATTCTCGGGATGCAGGGCGCAGGTCGATTCGAACGATCCGCACGAGGGACGATACGATGGATGGGGAGAGGGGGGTGAAGGGGCAGAGGAGGAGGATGGGCACGGGGTGATGCTCGTGACGCTGGCTAGCGCGAATTTTGGCACAGCTCGCGAAAATTTCTCACTCGACTTTCCGCGGAAAACTCGGACGGCTCTTGACACGGCCAATCGGCTTGAATTATGACTGATGAAGTGCCGTTTCGCGGGCTAATGGAGGAAACCGACCGTCGAGGCTAGCCGGTGTTAAGTATGGATCAGTTCGCTACCTACGTGAATCTCTCTTGACCTGGCTCGAAACGACAGAGACTAAAATTGGAGACGTTGGATGGCATCGTTGATTTACGAGTAGATTCAGACGTACGTATACTAATTTTACCGATGATAGCGATAGTCGATTGGTTGGTAAGATGCGTTCGAGTTGTTAACTTCGAACGAAAGAACACGGTGGTAAGAATATAATTCTTGTTCGATCTTTTTGCTTTCGCAGAGAGGACGCTTTATTCGAAGAACGAATAAATAAGATCGATCGATTTCCACGGATCAAGAATTTCACGGAGAAATCAATGTGAAAGCTTCTTTCGAAAAAGAAAAAAAAAAAAAAAAAAAAGTACTCGACACCTCGCAAATACTCTCTATCAAAAACATCTCGTCACAGAACACGTTTCCCCTGTTCCTGAAAAGCTGCATGATTTTATCGCCCGATCCGCGGCAAAGCCCGTGAAAATCCAAGCAACGTGTCAATCGGCTGCGTTGTCGACAGCGAAGTTTCGAGCAACGTCGATCACCTCCCCCTCTCTCTTCCCCTCCCTTTCCCAACAACCTCGCGAACAACCCGATGCCGCGGGGAGGGTGGTGTTAATGGGCGTATTCGCGGTTAACACCCTTAAATTCGCGCTGGGGAGGGGAGGGGACCGACGGCCGGGGAAGAGAGAGAGAGAGAGAAAGAAATAGTGACGAGGGAAGAACATCCGGAGCGTTGTGCAGAAGTCTCGTCGTCGGGGAGGGGGTAACGAGGACGGAGACACAGAATTCACCCGAGAGAGAGAGAAAGAGAGAGAGAGAGAGAGAGAGAGAGAGAGAGAGGAACGGAGAACGTCGGAAAAGGCGTCGAGAGCAACGCCGCTCGGATTGGCGCCGGAACGCCAATCCGAACTACGAGCGCTCATTATCGCCCGCTGCTCGTTGTGGTGGGGAGTCGGAGTAGACAGCTCTACCCCTCCTCGTCCTTCTCTCGGCCGCTCGGCTAGTCTCGTTCTTGTTCGACGCGGTGGTGCACCGCGGTCGCCTGCTAAGTTGTCGAGGCAGGTTTCCCCCACCAGGGCTCCACGGCCGAACGGTCGAAGGGGAAGGGAGGAGGAGCCCCTGCACCGTCTCAGTCTTCGCGTCGCTGCCCTCCAGCATTCACGCCTCCCGCGTCCGTTCGCAGCGGCGCAGGCACACTCCGGTCCGGTCTGTACGTACACGCACATACACGCGGCCTCCCCCTCCCCCTCCCGCCGCCGCGCCCCTCACCCTCTCTCCCCCTCTCCCTCTCTCTTTCTCCCCCCTCCCCTGCTCAGCCGTCGCTCCCGCTCCGTCCCGTCTACACGTAGACGCGCGCGTACACACGCCCTGAATCCGGACGAGGACTTTAGCACACCAACACCTCCGCGGGAGGTGTGGGGGTGAGCCCCCAGAGGAGGTGTCAATCCTAGCGCTGCTCAGTGACCATCGCGGCGCCACCCAAGTAACACCTTTCGTCCGCTCTCCAGCCCCGGCCGAGGCGGCTAGCGCGCACAGCACACAGCGTTACAGTGTCGTCCAGAGAGCGCCTCCTCTCTCTCGGTCTTTTCGATTCCTCTCTCGCCTTTCGCGTTTCGCGCTACGCTTTCCAAACAACGACCGGTCCAAACTGTCCTCGTCCTCGGCCCGTGTGTATCGTCCGGCCGTCGGACGGATTGCCGGTTCCGCGCGACCCGTTTCTCTCTCATTCGCTTTCCTCTCCGCTTCGTAACGACGAGGGACAACAGGCGCGAATATATATATATATATATATATATTATACGTATATATATATATATATATATATCCGAGGAGGGCGAGAAAGAAAGAGAGTTTCTTTTTTTCCGCCAATGCCTCGGTCGCGTGTCGGTGTCGGTGTCGCGTGAACGTTTGGATTCGCCTCGCGTCCCTCGAGTAAGTACACGCGTTCGAAGTATACGAAATATACAGTGGTAAAAGTGTGCGCGCGTGTCGCGTCGAACTTGCTTGCTCGCTTGCTTGACCGCGGGTTAAGTCACGGGACGGGACGGAACATTTGTAGGTGTTCGAAACGAAGAAGTGAATGATGAAGTGAACAGTGAAAAGCAAGAAGAATATACGACGAATCCTCGAGGTGGTGGTTTTGTTCGATCGATCGGTGCTTTCGGCCACGGTGTGACTCTGTCCAAGCGCCACCGCCGTCTCTCCGCGAGCCAGTATCACCGTATCAACGCATCTTTCCTCGTGGATGAGTGCTCTACGCTTGCCGGTGCTTCGCAAAAAACTCTCCTCCCCCGGTGTTTCTCGCAAAGTAAATTCGTGATATCCTACGAGAAAGATATTGTTTCCAAGTGAGAGGCAGGGTTCCAAGGTGAGAGGGTTCTCGAGGGTACAGGAGGAGGAAGGAGACGTGCGATATGTCGAGCGGACGGCTCGCGACGGACTTCGAGGGGAGATCGCAGGGGGAGCGACGAGAACGCAGCGTGGATCGAGGCCTACGCTCCTGAACGTTTCGTCCACGTAGCACGTTGCAAATTCGTGGAAAAACTCGCGAGTATGCCCGAGATCCGAGCGACGGCCGAGACTGGAATCGCGCTGCACCTGGTAACATCGGCGTCACTCGACGCGGCACGGATCACTGAGATACAACGGTAATCGAATCCTACACGAAGAAACAAAACATCCCTCGTGTATCGAAAAAGAAGAAAGAAGAAGAGGAGGAGGAAGAGGAGGAAAAGGAAAAAAAGGAGGAAAAAGAGAGGAAAAGAAAGGGAAAAAAAACCAACCGCAACGTCTAAAATTCGATCCCCCGTAATGTGTATTGTGTTGTTGTGCGTGTGAAATCCAAGTTGTCGAACGGTAAGAAAGAAAGAAAAGAAGAAGAAGAAGAAGAAGAAGAAGAAGAAGAAGAGTAGAAGCAAGAAGAGGGCGGGGAGAAGAAGGAGAGGAAAGAGAGAATCGAAAAGAGGAAGGGGGAAAAAATAGGAAGAAGAGGAAAAGGAGGAAGAAAAGGGAAAAGCCTCCCTCGGTTTTACAGAGTCACTCGAAGAGGAGAATCTCGCGCGACTCGGCACACCCGCCCGTCTCGATGAGATTCGAACAAGACACAGCGTGCAGGGGTACCCACTGCGCCAGCACTCCGCAACCCTCCGCGCTGCAGCAGCGATCACGGATCGAGGAGGTGGTCGAGGAGGAGGTGGACTCCTCCTTGAAGGACATAGACGTAGGCCAACGGCGTAGACGAGAATTGGAGGCTAACGTGGTCGAGGGTGCGAACACGGGGCCGAGGGCCGAGGCGGGGGGGCCTGGGATGGCGTACCCCGCGTCAGCGACGGCTCTCAATCAACACTCGGCCTTCGCAGCCACCTCGATCGCTGGCACGCCGCCGGCCAACCCCAACGGCCACATAACCGGCGGCCACCTGCCCGCGCCGGCCGCCCCGCGCCCGACGGACTTCAGCGTCTCCTCCTTGCTCACCGCCGCGACCACTCACCCCCCGATATTAGGCGGCTCGTCCTCGCAGGGGAGCGCGTCGCCGCCGCCCGGCGGCCCGGGTAGCCCGGCCGCCGCGCCGGAAACGCCGCCCCCGTTGCCGAGCCAGAGGGAATTGTCCCATCCGTCCTCGGCGGTCGCCGCGGCCAGCTACTTCAGCGCTGCCGCCCTGGCGGCGGCCGGATTTTACAATCCGGCGGCCCATCTGCCGGCGACCAGCTCGCCAGGCCCGACGGCCCATCATCTGCAGGGGAAAGGGATCCTCAGCGGCACCCATCATCATCCGCATCTTAACCCCCACGGTATCACGCCGCCAGGTGAGCGATAACGTTTATGGATCTCTCTCTCTCTCTCTCTCTCTCTCTCCTTCTCCTTCTTCTCTTCGTCTCGCTTCCTCCTCGCGATTATTCTCTCCGCCCGAGAGAAGTGTTTTCCTTTGGGAAACGGTGGTGGTGGTGGTGGTGGTGGTTTTAGGATGGCGGTAGAGAGAGAGAGAGGGGATGTCTTTCGTGATTCCTTTCCTTCTTGCAAGGAAATTTTTCCCTGTTGTGTTCGGTGGAGAAAGGGGAGGAAAGGGGAAGGAGGAGGTTAGAGATGTAGGTCGACGATGGATTCGTTTTTTGGGAGGTTTTTATTCATTTATAGATCCTTGTGTTTCTTTATCACGCTATTGTAGAATATATATCTATTTAGGTATTTAGAGAGATGGGTTGAAGCAGATATTTCTTTTTATCAAGGAAGGAGAAATGGTGTTAAGTAGAAACGTTAAGTTAGCAACGTATAACGTCTTTCATTCTGGAATGGAAAGAATGGAGTTAGATAATAATCTTGATGAAAATCGTACAAAATCCGTGAACGCTCGAGTAAAGTAGTTTTATCTTGATCTAGAGATCTGTAGGAAAGCAGAAGCTTTTAATTAATCCGTGAGAATGTTTCTTCTGTTCCGAGGCAAAAAGTATTTATACTTTTACATTGTCTCGTCAAAGGTTGAAAGAGAAAATGAACTTCGACGTTCATCCAAGATTCCACTCGTCACAACTCGTAGAAACGTAGCGTTGATAAGCGAATCTGATAAACATCATTGTCACGAATAGAGTCACGATGGATCTAATCTGTTGGAGAATCTGGATTGAGACGTGGATTATTTGATTCGGGTAGCAGAGAAAAATAGTAGATAAGAATAGTTTCTCCTACGATTGCGTAGAATTCGGTAAACAAGCTTGGTCGAACTTGAAATTGGATCCAACTATGGCCGAGGAATTTCTTCGATCGTTCGCGATTCGTGTTACTCCAATTGGAAAGCGAGGGAAGTGGATAAATTTTTGGCCAACGGTTCCCTCTCCCCCCCTGTCTGTTCGTGAAGAGTCAGTTGGGAAAAGAAATTATTCTTCTACTCGTGGTTTCTTAACCTAGACAGAATTGTCGAAAGAGAATTTGTGGCGAGAATTAATCTTTATCTTCGTCGGACTCAACTTTCAACAATATTGAAAATTTTGTATCGCGGCGACTAAAGATCCATCGTGCGAAGCATCAGTCGTTAAAACTGAAAATCTTTTTATAAATTTTCCACTCAAACTCGAAATTTTGCGATACTAGAAAGATTAGAAATTCTCTAAGAGGAGATCGATCTAACTCTGAAGAATCCTTTCTTCTCTTCTTCAAACCATCTCAAACTCTCGAATTACTTCTTACAACGCTAAGAAAAAGAAAAATTCTATTATTCGCTGCACAAGGTTTCGCAAAATTTTCTAAATCTCTCTTCCAAATCCTCGAAAATCGCAACGAGAGAAAAAAGCCGCGCTTACGATTCGAAATACCGTCGTGGAAAAATCGGGCGGCGTTTAATTACATTTAATAATGGATCCAGTTCGTTCCACGATCGACTTGTTGCGCGCGGTTTGCGCAAACCGCCGCCGCGATTTCGGCGCGGAATTCGCCACTTTTTCGAGGTTTATCCATCCTTCGATAACCGATTCTATTAGGATTCTTCCCTCCTCGAGGTAAATTCTCGAAAAAGTGACGAGAGTATCTCGAGATGGACGCGTTTCATATATATTTACGTTTCACGTTCGATCGGTTTGTTAAAACCGTATCCTCGCTCGCCTCGCTTGAAACGAATCGAAACAGGCATTGTTGGAACGGAGTTTGCGATAGCCGGGAGTTTGCGGTTTTGGGTGAAACGGCAGGGAAAGATGATTTGTTTGGCGGACGAAAATTGGTTTGTAAAAGCGGTTTGCTCGAATCGATGAAGGATGAATTAAAATGAGCGAGAAGAAGTGGCTCGAGATGGGAATAGCATAAACGGTTGACGGTTATGTTCTACTCGGTGAAACGGTAGAATTATTTATGGATAGATAGAGAAATATGTACGCGAGTATATATATATTCTTACTGTTGTAGTATAAGAATAATTTATAGGGTGTGCGATACAGTGATGATGAAAGTGTAGAAACATAAAGTTCTCTATTAAGTTAGGTGTTCTTCTTGGGGAGATTTCTTAAATTTTGGAGCGCGATTCGAGTTTGGAAGCTTCGTGACTACGTGCAATTTTGTATCGAGAAGGAGGACTTTTTCCTTTCCTTGTGTGTGTAATTTTGAAAAAGTATTGGTGAAATTAGGAGTGTTGTTAGCATCCTGGTCGATGGCAACTATTTTTTCGAATCCAAGAATTCGTTCGCTCGAATCGATTGATGATGGAAACAAAGGAATCGAAGGAAATTTGATCGACAAGCTCGAGAAATCGAAACGAAAGCGGAAACTTTACGACGAGGCGAGGAAAAAGTTGCGGGGAAAATTCGTTGATGTTGCAACGAAAGAAAAATTTACAATTTTTTCCCTTGCTCTAAATTTTGGTTGGAAAATTATTCGAAATAATAATTTATTTATTATTTTATCCTCGGAAAATTAATTCGACAATTATATATGCAACAAGTAGTCGAAGTAAAATTAACCTAACCTCGATTTTTCCATTTTTTTTTCTTTCTTTCTTTTTTTTTTTTTTTGATCTTGAGGACATATTTACAGTATCAGGTGTCAGCTGAATATAAAATGGAAGCTCAAGCTGCCCTGTGTGTCGATCACATTTGAACAAATTATCGAAATTTTCTATTCGTCTATTTCTCTCGATTTTTTTTATTTTTTTAAATTAAAAGAATTGACCAAAACCTTTACCCTCCTCCCTTGCGCGAAACGAAGACTCCTCCTTCCTCTTTCGACTCACTTTATACACCTGATTACTCGGTTACAAACTATTCAACCGAATTCTCGAATTTTCCTTCTAAAAATATCTTATTCGTTCGAGCAACGTTCCCTCTCCCCCCTCCCTCCCTGCTCGACATATAATAATCAGAAAATGGGAACTCGTATCTTGATCAACGATCTTGAACCGACAATCGTCCAAAAAAGAAAATCTAATTTAATACTCCGCAACCTCAGAGACAAAGATCTCGTGTCTGACCGGTAGTGTCCTGGCGCGGTGCCATCCTGAAACCGGAAGCGCGCTCGGTTTCCGCGTCTCGCGCGTCTCTTACGCAACGCGGCCGACGGGAAAAGTCTGGAAAAGTGGCGCTTTTGTTCGAAAATGCCCGGTTGGACGTTGTCCGACGCGATAAAAACGTGGCTAATTAACGCGGCGTAATTATTCCCTCGCGTTCAAATCCTTTTGATTATCGTAAAAGACTGTAATAACGTAAAAAAAAAAAAAAAAAAAAAAAAAAAAAA
>NW_025223582.1:784274-788550 GCF_014066325.1 Apis laboriosa
TTTTTTTTTTTTTTTTTAGCTAGATTCTTTTAAACTTGTCCTTCTTCTTTTTAACTCGATCGAAATTCTTCTGTAGTGATGAAATTTTCTCGATTCTCGAAATTAATGCCAATCTTTTTTCCTTTTTATGAGATTAATTTAAAATTGTATAATGATTTATAATATAATTCTTTGGGAGGAGAAATCGATCGATCTTAAAAGAAAAAGATTGTCGAAACAGCGAGGTAATTTTTTAAAGAATTCGCTCAAGATTCTTTGATAATTTGGAGGTGGAAATTCTAATTCTATTCCAATTTTTATTAGAGATTATTTTCATCAGGTTAATTTTTGAGGACGATTTAACCAAACTAACCAAAGAAAGAAAAATCGAAACGAAAATTGCTCGTAACGTGTGCTTTTCATTTTTTAATAAACGTGTGCTGTGATAGTTCTATGGTGGATCCAAGATTGATTATAATTGTGATATCACGTGTGCGTTGTACGAGAGACAGTTTAGAAAGCTACTCCTTGTCGTTCCATGATTTTTTTTTTTTCTGTTCCTCCGTTGTCGTACGAGGCAGGGACAGAAGCGAGGAGTGGAAAGAATTCTTGGCGCGTTTCTTTGCCGTAATGTCGGCCATGTTGTTAACCGACTGGCGCATTGTACTGCTCCCTATCAAAGAATATACACTCTACATTCGTAATTTCGTAAAAAGAAAGAAAGAAGAAAAAAAGAAATCTCCCAATTTTCCCGTTTCCTTTACCAACACAATTGAAAAATAATAATAATTGAAAATAATTTAACGAAAAATTAATTTAACAACAGGATTGACAATTGATATTCTTTGGCCAAAATATTTAAGAAAATTTGGGGAGGGGGAAAAAGAAAACTCTCCTAGAAATTCTCAAAAACTCCTCTTCCTAATTAATTAAATGTTAGATGCTCTAGCTTAGTTAGATGCTAGATGAAAGTTTTAATAATCGAGAAGATAGGATTAAAAAAATTGCAATGGAAACGCATAGAAGAGTATCGAGTTTTCGAGAAAGAAATCGTTGGAATCCGCTGCGAATCGTCGGCCGAGATCGAAGGGAAAAAAGGAAGACTGTTGAAGATCCATTAGCAGGGCGTAGATAAAAAAGAAAAGAAAAGAAAAAGCTGTCAACGGAACCGCGCCGCGAGGAATTAAGCATCGACTATCTCCATAAATTCTCGGTTGGAGAAACTGTGAATTAATCCTGAGCTGATAGGCATCGCGGGTCACGCGGCGTTATGCCCGTGGTTCTGGTTCAACGGGATGATTAACAGCTCCTTCTGCAACTTGGAAACCGGCCTAAGAATAAGAATAACACCGTAAAACCTAGAATTGTGAATGGAAGTGGTCGGGCGGAGCTTGATCGGGGGTTGGAAAAATGCTTGCAAAAGGCAAAAATCGTCGAAGAGAAACGAATGGCAAATGGTGGAAAGGAATTTCGATTATTTCTTCGAAATTATTTCTGTTCGAATATTCGAATAACGATCGGAAAATTATGGTTTTATGGTTTTACGGTGGAGAGACGTTTTGGAAAGATTGGTGATGATGTCAATTTTGAATTTGAAATTTTGTGCATTTGTCCACTTTGGTGGGAGAAGTTTGGGGGCAAAGGATATTCGTGAAGATGAAAAGGGAGTTATTATTATTCGCGATCTGTGCTCTTCGTGAAAACGGGTTTTAGGAAAAATGTTTTAAACGAGTATTCGTGTGATGGTCAGTTTTTAGATAATGTTGTGAGAGAATTGTGACGTTGTTCGATTCGATTCGATTCGACGAAAGAGTGATTCGTGAACGTGGAGCAGTGAGAAATTTAAAATTCTTGGATCGAATGAAAAAGTAAAGCGTGAAACGATTTATCGTTAAAATAAGAAGAAGAAGAAGAAGAAAGAAAAGTCAAAGAGAAATCTGAAAAATTGTGATCAAGGTCCGATTGTGCCAACACGTGCCAATTTTTTAAATTCTTCAAGTACTATAGTAATCGTAATTTTTAATTAAGTGATTTGCAAATGGCGGCAATTAGACGATAAGTGTATTTCGAGTGCGACGCAATTATTATTATCAATACTTCATTACGAAGTCATTTCCACTCGTTATCCGTAATAATTCTAAAAATACCTTAAAAAAAAACCGTGATAAACCGCGATGACTAGACTAGACAACAGACGAAACTCACGTTTTATATATTCTTCCCCTTTAAAGAAACAAATGAAATTCATAAACGGAAAAAAAAAAAAAAAAGAAAAGAAAAGAATCCTCAATCCAATAATAAAATAACAACGAAACTACTAATTACTACTAATTTACTACTAATTTAAATCTTTCTCCAAAAATTAAACCGTTTTATTTAACATTCCTTACAAACAAAAAAAAAAGAAAAGAAAAGAAAAGAAGAATGATTTATTCGATCAATTCTCCGACCCCCTTAAAGGAAAATGATCCCCTTAAAAGAAGAAATTACAAAACAATTTCACGCGACGAAGGCAGGGAAGAGGCTGTCCTCGGTTCGTCCAACGATAGCCGATTTCCGCCGATCTCGATCGGTCTTACGCCTCTCTCTCTCTCTCTCTCTCTCTCTCTCGTATCGGTGGCACGCGCGTCAACGAAGGGAAGCGATTTTCAACACGTTATTACAACATCCGACATCTCACGTTATTACACACGCTCGTCCTAACCTAACGTTGCGCCTACCTCGCTTCGTTTACCTCGAATGATGAATTAATTCGGCCGCGCGTTTGTCTTTCTTCTTCTCGCGGATGTCGAAGAAGGGAACTATTTTGCAGCAGGGGTATCTGAAGAATTCTCGAACGCGTTCGAGAAAGTTTGCGAGCGGATAGTGTCGAGATTGTTGGTTTGTAGAAAGAGAAGCGTGAGAAGAGAAAAGAAAGGGGGATCAGTTTTTGTTTATTTTTTCGTATGGATGATTTTGGATCGAAAGAAGATTTAAACTTTTTTCGTGTACGTGTGTAAAAGGGGAAAAGAAATTGTTCAATTCAACGATTTTAACTTGGTTAAAGATGGTTGCGAGGTTCTTTGGTTTGAGAATTTTTTTAATAGATAACCCAGTGTTATTCGGATACAGGCACAATTGTCCACAATTGTTCATTGTGCTTTAGTCGATCCGTATATCCGGGTTTGGTCTACGGATTTTTGGTTTTCCTTAGTTTTTACGGTAGTACGATAAAGGGGTACGATAAAGAAAAATTCAAGACTAAGAGGGGATTTAGAGAATAATTATTTCTTTATTGTCAATATTTCTTGTACTACTGACGTCACATACTAAACTCGGAGAACTTCTAGCTCTTTATAGGCAATAAATTTTAATAATTACGTTATGTGCGGTATTATACTACGTAAAATATGAAATTTATAGTGGATACTATACTATAAACACGACTACTCTTTCCTACATTAATAAAAGGTTAATTAGTTATTGAAAAAGATGAAATTTTAAAAAAAATTTTTTTAATTAAATATTTTATTATTATTCCTTTGAATTCCGTAAAAAAAAAAAATTCTTAAGAAGTTTTCCCTCGTAAAACGTATAAGATCGATCGATCTTTCATGTTTCAAAGCGATGAAAATTTTTGAAGAAATTGATGTGGTATTTTCAATTTTCGTTTCGACGACGTTTCACGTTTCATAGAGGTAAAAAATCACCCCCTTCCAATTTTTTTTTTTTTTTTTCGGCAAAATTTTCTCGTTCGAGGGAAAAAGGGGGAAAAAGTTTTGAACGAAAGATAAAATAGACGCAGAGACGACGGATCGATTTTGGCAGACGAATTTGGACGACGAATTTTCGTGCGCTTTCGTCTCGGAGTTTCCCTCGCCTCTTAAATTGCAGCCAGTTTGCATTCCCCGGCGCAGCCCTCGGCCCGAGTATCTCGAGACGTGCGAAGAATATCCGCCGTGCGAAGAGCCGCGCGATGCTCGTTTCGTAGGCGATAGGCGCGAAGCGTGCTCCTAAAGCGCGGAGACTTTATTGATCGTTTGTTGTCGCTAAACTTAAGCTACTGTGTTAGAAAATGCAAACCTGCCCCGACGATTCGCCGCTCCTATCCGATCCATAACGTACGATCCATCCCTACAACCGAAACTTTTTTTAAAAAAGAGAAATCTTTTTACGTAACTCGCTTGAATAATTGTCCATCGTTTGCATTTCCTTTCGTTTGTGCGTGTACGTTTTGCACGGCAAGCCACCTTGATTTATCACAGGTGTAACTGTGATACGAGTCTTTATAAGCAAAAAAAAAAAAAAAAAAAAAAAA
>NW_025223582.1:788562-922813 GCF_014066325.1 Apis laboriosa
AAAAAAAAAAAAAAAAAAAAAAGAAAGAAAAAAAATCTTGGCTTATCCTTAAATAATGATCCATTATTTATATATTTGCTCGCGAAAGGATACGTGATATCATGATTTAGAAAGCGATTTATAGTAGCCCGAAGTGGAAAAGTTGGACGGTAGCGCTTTTCCCCGATACGTCATCGGGAAGAAGCGATCTGTCATTCTTATTGGTCGCCTGTCCCGTCATTTCTCGGCCTCTTCCTCTTCTCTATCCCGGCTGCAAGCCAACTTGACCGCAGTCCAGCGGCGATTAATCTCACCAAGGGCATGACCGACGTTCCCCGCATTCGAAATTCCCGCCACGTATCGCGCCGCGTAACCCGTGGTCCCGTGGAGAAAACGACCGGAATGAGGAAAACGGGGAAAACAGACTGAGTGTCGCGATACCTCGTCCGCTCCTCCGTTCTTTTTCGATCAATTTCTTTTTTCTTTTCTTTTCTTTTTTCTTTTTTTTTTTTGCGAGAGAATAATCCGAATAGATTTAAAGGTATTTTACCCTGAAAATTGTTCCGTTACTCTGTGGAGTGAATTACAGTTTATATAAATAATAAGGATCGTATTGAATGAATTTAATTTTCAATGGAATGGAGAATATAGAGATTAGATTCTGTGGATTGAATTTTTTTGTACAATTTAATCGATATTATCGACAAAATTGTATAAATTTGATTAATTTATAAAAATTATTTTGCACGAATTTGGTAATAAATTGTGCAAATAAATTTTATAATTTAATAAACAATTGATGGTAGAAATAAAAGACGTTTATGATTAATTAAAAGTTTGTCACTCGCAATTTATCGTTTAATAATTCGTTAATTTTTATCAATTATTAAGTTATAACGCAATAGAATTTAAGAGTTGATCGTTATTTCAACTTGATAGAGTACTCGTTTTATTAAATTTGGATTTGAATATAAGCGCCACACAGTGGACGCACAATTCCGACCGCAGAGACATCTGCGCAGATATCGTAATAATTATGTTTAGACGCGTAGTATACGAAGCAGTGGCAAGACAGGTTAGTGTTGTGCTTGAAAAAGTTTAATAAAACGGTGTTAACGGTTTGTTTTCGTTTCATTAATTAGTGAATCAGTGAAAATAGTGAGAAACTGGTAATGCACGAGCTGTTATTTGGAAAGATTAGGTAATTAACTCTCCGTAAATACATAATTTTTCTTCTCTTCTTACTTTCGTTTAACTTTATCGTACATGGTTGCTCCACATCGATTGGATTTCGAATGAAATCCTTTCAACGATCGAAACGTGAACATGATTTCTTTATAAATAATCCGATATTTATTCGTTCAATATCTTTTTATGTTAGAAAAAGTGAATATTAGTATCGTGATCGAAAAGTGAACGATATAAAGATATTAAAAATAGATATATATATATATATATATATATACAAATATATATCTCGTTATTTTTTCCGAACAACAATTATTGTATTTTTAATAATCGATTTAATAGAGAAAAATCGAGGTATATAAAAATCGTTTTATGATATTTGTCCAATTTTTCGTGCCATTTTTTTTTCTGGTCGAAGAAATCGATTTGAATCGAGTCGTTCACATTTCGAGACACGAGTATGTTCGGTGTCGTGGGGAGGGGGGAAAAATAAAAACAAACGACCGATAGAAAGCGGCGCAATTAATGGCAGCCGGCATTGTAGTCCACGTTTCCAGGTGAAATTTACTCGGATAAAAAATGGAGCGATCGTTTATCGAAACTCGCCGTTCGTTTTTTCGCCGTTCTATGCGATACATTCGGAAAATCGTTTCTACTTTCCTTCTGATCGATATTCAATCGCCATTTTATCTCGATAATTGGTCGTTTGCAAATCCAATCTTTTGAATTTTATTCGCAATAATTGCAAGGGGAAGAAAATTTTATAGAATAATTATATAATTTAAAAGTTTAAGACTACAGGAACAATGATATTTGATCAAAATAACGAATTATTATTCGATAAATAATACATTTAAAATTATTATAATATATCTCTTTTTAAATGATTTTTATTTTTTCACTATCTATTCACTATACGAACAAAAAGAAGGAATTTAAATTGAAAAGAGACAAAATTCTTTTATCGATATTCACATATAATTAAATCGATTTTGAACCGGAACAGTTGGATATTCCATATTCGGGAAATTGACGAACCAACAAGTGGTTCGAAAATCGAGGCTGGCTCGACCTCGATGAATCATCGTCATTAACGTGCATAAAATATATAAAACACGACCGGTAATAATTATCTCCTGGAGCGGTAATGCTCGAATAATTACGTCGAACGCACGAAACGGTTGCACAGGTTTTCCAAAATTGCCATGCTCTCTTCCAAAAATTCGCTCGAAATATACACGTTAGCTGCCGCGACGATGGAACAACAATACAATTTAATTGCACCGCGGTGGATCGTTTATGGTGAAATAATATTATCAAATTATTAATAACCACATTTCCGCTTCTAACTGGTAGGAATATCAACACCGTTGTTGAAATTGCATCGTTGCAAAGCTTGTTGAAGAAAATCAACAAGCAAATTGCACAACATTTCTCGTGCAATACCATTGCGAATTTTAACAATTTCACAGATCCTAGTTTCGAAAATAATTTTGAGGGAGAAAGAATCGCGATAAAAATATATATATATGTATGTATGTAGATATATTTAAAGATACTTTTTATTCGTATCTATATTTTATCTATATTATATTCTACTCCAAGCATAAGAATTAGAATCGAATCGAGGCTCGCGCAATGATTCGAGTGGAATTTTAATTATTTATTTTTATATCATTATCGAGTATCATTGCGCGATATATAAATATTTAGGAAAGGATATAAACATTTTCTAAAAAAAAGAAAGAGAGAGAAATAACATGATTGAACGAAAAATAGAAATTTTAAATTTTAATTTAAAAACGAAGCCTCGAACGATTTATTTTTATTCTTCGATTATTTTTATTTTCAAAATAAAAATAAAATTACCAAATCGTTATGTATACATAAATTGGAAAATTTTAGGAAAGAGATGCTAGTTTTAAAATGTAAAAATATATCATTTCCAATTCTTTATTTCATTGACCGTGGTGAAAGGAAGAGACGAAACGTAAAAATCAGGATCCATTATCCGTGAAAAATGAAGGGTGTTCGCTTGAAACACGAGATACACGAAGGAACGGTAATATACAAAACAGATAAATAGTATCGATTTAAATGATCGGCTCGCACGGACTTTGCATGATAACAATCATGAAGTCATTAACAGTGGCAACAGGTTTTGTATTTTTTCTTTCTTTTTTTTTTTTTTTTTTTTTTTCTTCCTGTCTGCTGTCGGTAATTGATTGAAACGAAAAGAAAATACCGGGAGCCGTGTCCGTGTTGTTAACCATTAACCGTGTCATTATTCATAAATAATATAATCGTGATTTGCATCGTTATGAACGATAATCGAGCAAGCTTATTCAACCGTGTATTTCTTGGTTAGAAAAAAAATTCATAAACTATTGTTATTAAATATAAATAATCGTTGTAGGATATATTGTGATTAATTAGAATAATCTATCTTTTTTTTTCTTTTTTTCTTTGAAAAACTTGCTGGAATAAGAAATTGTAATTTGCAAATGAAAAATTTATTTTAAGTAATTAATTAAATTTAAGTGAATATATGTAAAAATATTTTGTTTAAAGATTTTTTTCCTCCTCTCTTTCTCTCTCTTTTTTTACTTGAAAAATTTAAATTTTTATCGCGCAAAGAAAATTTTTTTTAGAATAGAATCGAAACGAAGAATATTTCGCGTATCGGAATATATCGGTATATAAAAATTGGAGGATAGTTAACAAGTTCTTTTTTTTTTTTTTTTTTTCCACCAAAGTTTTGTAACCGATCGGAGATCGAACGAAATTTTTACGAACGAAAGTGATGAGTTTTATTTTTCTTTTTCTATTTTTTTTTCTTTTTTTTTTTTTTTTTTTTTTTTTTCAATGCAACAGGTAGTTCGCGATTGATCGGAACTAAAGAAAACATGTTGGAAATCGAAGGATAAGCCGCTGTAAATAATGAAATTGTTCGCATGAAAAAGCGGTCAGTGGTCGAGTTTCGAAGGTTCTCACTTTTTTTCGTCTGTAGATTTTTCGTGCAGATTATATTAAAGTCGGAGTCGAATTTTTTTTTTTTTTTTTTTTTTTATTATTCCTTAGCGATCAATAATTGGAAATTAAACGGGGGATCCGCTTAAATGAAATATCGGTAATATCGTTCGAAAGAAAAAGGAAAAAAATTCGATAAATTTCGATCGACGAAGCGAATTCTTCGATGCGATACCGTTAATAAGAATTTCAAAGTTGAGTCCTCTTTGGTTATCTCAAGTGTCAGCTCGCTTTATTGATTCTCAATTTACTTGAAAGGATGCCGACGAATTTACAAAAATTTCCCAACAAGATCGCACCACGGATACGATAAATATTGTTTCTATTTGTGGAAGCATTAGCATTAATAAGATGTTACACGACAAGTAATAAAGAATATTTAACTAATTATTTGATTCATTGGGAAACAGTAAATTTGATTTGACAGAAGTTAAGCGTTGCAACAGAGTTTTTAACTTATTTGTTTATCGATTGTTATTCCAAAAGTGCACATAATATTTGCTCAATACTTTATTCAATGTTTGTATGCTAGTAAATATTCCAACTCTATTCAAACTCCGTGCACGATGATTTCGAATTATTCGATAAATCGTACGCTTGTACTTGACGCTGTTTCTACACACTTCGTTCGAAATTTATTTATTCAATGTGAAAGATTTACGGAAACAATCTTTCTTCATCAAAGAATATATTTATTATAAATTTATATAAATTCTTGTAAAATTTATTTTTCTCTTTCTCGAATACTTCGAATTTTTCTTTATTATTATTTATCAACGTATCCTTTCTTTACTTAAAAATCTAATCAACGTTAAAGATCGATCGATTAATCTTGCCTCGATTACAAAAGAATGGAAGGAGATATCCCCCTTTTTCATTAACCAACTTTACCAAGAACTTGGTAGATTATATAAAAAAGATAATCGTTCTCCAATTGAAACACAATTGGCGGACACGAAGAGTCCAGGATTCGAGGATTGAAGGAGAGATGGAGAGATTCAACGAGATCAAGGGATAAAAAGTGAAAGACAACCGCTTAAAGTTCGCGAGGGTGGATCGACTGACAGCTCGCAACCCTCCCCCACCCGCTGAAACTACTTGTTACTTTTCTCTCTCTCTCTCTCTCTCTCTCTCTCTCTCTCTCTCTCTCTCTCTCTTTTTTCTTCAACTCTCGTGCCCCGAAGGTTGCTCTGTCGGGAAAAGTTCGAAAGTTGCCCGAAGGTAGATAGATTTCTCTCTCTCTCTCTCTCTCTCTTCTCACTTTGAGAAGAAAATCGCGAATACTTGCTCCTCGAGCGTGCACAGCACCTTAAAAATAGAGCTGACGCGCTCGAGGGTCAATAGAGCAATCTCTGTATTCCAGACAATTGCCCTTCCCTCTCGAGACGATCGACTCGAGCCGCGAATCGAAAAACCGAGATCTTCGAGGCCCTCCCTTTCGCTCTTAGAAAAAAAGTTGAAAGATCGTTGATAACGATTGAGAGAAAACGAGGGTAAAATCCTTTTATTTCGAACAGAAATTTCGAACAGCGTTCGAAAGCAATAATAATAATAATAATAATAATAATAATAATAATAATAATAATAATAATAATAATACGTTTCGGTTTGTTTCGCTTTAACTTTTTACACCTTCGTAATTTATATCGAATTATCGGCGTTTATTAAAATTTCTCCGCCGCGTTGTTGAAACGCGGGGCCATTGCCGTCCACGCGGTATGATTTAATTTACAACAAAAGGTCATCGTGTATAAATATATAGGAGGATATATTTTTCAATCAAGAATCCACACTCCTGTTCTCGAACAGGAATCGTGGAAAAGTGATGCGGCCCGTTACTGTTATTTTTGCTGCGGTTTCCATCCGTATTCGATTCGAATTAAACGTTAATAATATTTTAATTAAACATCGGAAGGGAATTGTAAATGCGCATTATCAAAACCGACACTCGGCCCGTATTGTTGCCGATTTACAGCGGCGGCCGGCAAGAAAGATAAAGTTTATCGTTCCTCGGTTGTTTAACGGTTCCCGCGATAAAATAAATAACAACTATGGCATTTCCAATTGCGTGTATTTTAATCCGATGCGGTTCCACGTTTCACCTCCCCCCCCCCTCCCCTCTTTATCAATAATCAATCGAAACGCGGAGAATTAATCTCTCTGCACGCTCGTAAATTCCCTAAAAAGAATGAAACGATCATTTTTCTTTCTTC
This sequence comes from Apis laboriosa, assembly GCF_014066325.1. Lineage (NCBI taxonomy): Eukaryota > Metazoa > Arthropoda > Insecta > Hymenoptera > Apidae > Apis > Apis laboriosa. The sequence continues at coordinate 794,973 of NW_025223582.1, forward strand.
TTCTCGATTATACTCGGTACAATTAATCGAACCCCAATACCTTTACCCTCCCTTCAAAATTACACTCGATCGTTATCAACACATTCTAATTTTCCCGTTCTAATTACACAAGATTCGTTTAGAAAGTCGTGTTTCACAAGTTTCGTTAAATCACACGAAATTTTCTTTCCCTGTTTTTCTTTCCAGGTTTAGGCTTGGGTCCGCACACGCCCGAGGAAGCAGCCGTCCTGGCGGCAGCGGCGGCAGCGTTGCACCATCATCATCAAGGCGGTCCTGGTGGACCAGCGATGAGGCCGCTCAGGCCTCCCTTACCCCCGGGGATGCTGCACACCTCGCCACACCCTCTGGCGCCGCACCACCCCCTCGCGGGCCCCCACCACCCTCTCGTGCCCCCCCATCACCCGGAGGAGGACGGGGTCGTGGACGATCCGAAGGTGACCCTCGAGGGGAAAGAGCTTTGGGAGAAGTTCCACAAACTCGGCACGGAAATGGTCATCACAAAGAGCGGCCGGTAAGTGTTTTTAATTTTTGCATTATATCTCCCTCCCCCCTTCCTCGTTCGTGCTTGTTATCTTGCATGACAATGGAACGTGAATTATCTCGAATGATCCTTCAAATCTTCCTTCGACTCTTGTCGTAATTTCTATAATAATCGTCCAGGTTATACAAGTTATATTTCTGTTTTTTTCTCTTTTTCTTTTCTTTTTCTTTTCTTTTTTTTTTTTTTTTTTTTTTTTTACCGGGACTGGATCGAGTTAATTCGAATAGATTTCAAATCGTTTTATTAATCGATGCTGATTTTCGTTTCGTTTTGTTTTTTTTTTTGGGCTTCAAATTTCAGTCGAGGTTGAAGCTTATGTTAAATTATAAATGAAGTAAAATATCTCGATCGAAAGTTTAAAAAATGATAATCGTTCAGAAGAAAAGAAATATTATCGTTCGAGAAAAATATCTTTTATCTATAAATACGAATGGGGCGAGATACGAATTCTAAGGTTCGATTTCGATGATGACACTTGTTTCAAGAGAAAAAAAAAGGAGAGGGGGAGGGAAGGCCGTAAGGCAAGAGCCGTGAGAAAAATGACGGGTTTCCAAGCGAAACATGAGAAGTAGCCGCGAGAAACCGCAGGAAATCGTTCCTGGCCTGGCTTTCGTTCGCGAATTCGGTCGGAATTTCGGCGCGAAATTCGAATTGCGCGCGTTCGATGGACTCGATCGAATCCAGAGATCGAGAACGAGCCAGGGATCGATTCCATTCTTCCTCTTCTTCTTCTTCTATACCCACCCTATTTCTGAAACACCTTTCATCGCGTTTTTAAAGATTCAGGGATTCTATGGCCGGGCACTTTCCCCAGTCCTTCGACCATTGGAAATCCTTTCAAGCGCAAACTTTTACGCAAATCGCGAACGAGAGAACGTAAAAGGGGTAGTTTTAGTTGGAAAACACACGGCGTGAGACGGATATTATACCGAACTATAATAGTTAAGCAAAGAGAACACGCTTACAGCTCGTGCTTATACCCTTGGATCTATAGTATTGTTATTCCTTCCTTGTCCTCCTCTCCCCTCCTCCCTACCTTCCTACGTTCCCTCTCCTTTCTCTCTTTTTCTCTCTCTCTCTCTCTCCTTCTCTCCGTTTCGACGCGACTTTGAATTTTAAACGCCGCGTTTTCCTTTAAATATCGTCCCCGATTTCTTCGAAATTATCGAATATTCAATCTCATGAATCTTCAAGGAAATATATATATATATATATATATATATATATATATTTTTCAAAACATCAAATCTTCTGCTCGTTCTCATAATTATTACCATTGCATAAGAAGAAACAATTTATTTCTACAATTTCACGATACGAAATTCTCTCTAAAAAGAAAAAAGATCCCCTATGGAGAACAACCCTCTCGCCTCCAATTCCTCCCCAAGTTACTTACCAACGTTGTTGTTCATGGGCGAGTGCAATTTTGTGGGTGCTGTGGTGGTTCCAATTTTCGTACATTCGTATTCCTCGAGACTCTGGTCGTGTCCCTCGTGTCCGAGGCCCCGCCACGAAGGGAAGAAGCCAGCCTCGGTTCTCGCGGACGGGCCCTGGTAATATCTCGTTTAGAAAGATTACAGGTTCGGTGAACAGGCTGCCAATGTATAAAACAAACATCGTTAAGCGAGCCCTATACTTAAGGAAAGGCAGAGAGAGAGAGAGAGAGAGAGAGAGAGAGAGAGGTCTTCGGGGCCTGGATCGCCCCGGGCATTATTCGAGTCCATCCTTCTCTCTCTCTCTCTCTCTCTCTCTGTGCTCTCAGAACGGAGAGAAAGAGAGAGAGAGAGAGCGCGGCTGTCGGTCGGCCACTGGTACAGGTCAGGAACGAAACGAATGGAGGGAGAGGAGGAGGCGCGCGTACGTATTGAGACGTAGACCACCGGACGCAGGATTGGGCCAGCCGCAATTTCCGCGCGTGTAATTATCCGTGATCGTCCTCTTTGTCGATCCACCACGGCTTCGTGGCCTTAAGCTTGTTATCCGGCTGTGGAGATTGATTTAGAGCGGCCTGCATCCGATTATGCCCTCGCTGAAGGGGGGATGATTCGGACCAGGATCGGTCTAGGATTCTTGGAAAATGGTCAGGTGGCTAGGATGTTGATGGATTCGTGGAGATTTATGAATCGAGGGAGATTCATCAGGGTGTATCTCTTTCTCTTTCTTTTTCTTCTTTTTTTTTTCGATTTTATTTAACATCGCGGATTATTCGTATACCGTGAATCGTAATTCGTATTATAATGGAAAATCGGTTAGATCTTAGTTATTTGGTGTAATAGGTTTTCGATCGATTCAAAATTTATCGTACCCCAAACGTTATCATTCGTCCTTCTGCGAGATCGTTCCAAGAATAGAAAATTGATGATCGACGCAATATTAGCCAGATCCATCCAACGTTAACGATAATTCGTATATACTTGGACTCGTTTCCTTTACACGGTGGATCCCGTATTTTTTTTTTTTTTTTGCGCATCCTGGTGAAACGTTCGATCTTTATCTTGTTTACTCGTTTCTTGGAAAAACTTGGGACCACAGCGTTAAATTCTCTCTTCTTGCGTTAAAATATCTCGATAAGGAAATAAGGCGCGTTACTATACACACATATATATTCCCCCCTCTCCTCCATAATAATGAAATTCACCCGGCAATTACGCGAATACGAGTAAGAGGGCACAGGTTTCAGATCGGCCACTGTTCCGAGAAAATCAACGGTTAATGGATCCCCCTCCTCCTTCCTCCTTACTACTAGTTCAATCCTGAAAGAAACGCTTAATTACGGTTTTGGTCGCGTGTGCACACGCACAAGCGGAAGTAGAAATTCGTAAGCAGAGTGGATCGAGGGAGGAGGCCGGGAGAAAGGCCGGTTAAACGAGTCAATTAGGCCAACGTCTCGGCGTTTAAAGTATAAAGTATAGGGAAAGAGAGTTTTTTCTTTTCTTCTTATTTTTTTTTTTTTTTTTTTTTTTTTTTTTCGACGATTTGACGCGGTTACAAGAGCCGCTCTCTTCGTCGCTCTCTTCGAAGCCTGTTGAGATCGTTTAGTACACTCTTTTATGAAACTTAATTTCCGTGATTTTTAAATGAAATAAAGCGTCAAAGGGAGCACGCGAGCGAACAAACGAGCAATAAAGGCCCTGGCCACAGTTCCACGGGATGAGTGATCCCAACCAAGTGTTATATAGGCTTGGTATGCCACGCTCATTTTTCTTGCGTATTTTCTCACCTTTTTTCATTCTCATATCGTTTACACACGAATCTTTCTCTCATTTTTATCTTAGGTTATTACTTACCTATATTTACGATAATTTCGAAGTAAACTCGGCGCGTAGATACAAAGATACACGCGATATTAATTAACTCTTATTTTCTTTTTCGAAAATCGTTAAATACATTATTCCTCTTTTTTCTTTCAATCGTATTTATAAAAAAATTCTAATCCCCATATATCTATTCTATCTTCAATTCTTGCAAATTTTCCCTTCTTTATTCTTCATCCAAAAAAAAAAAAATAATTAAATTTTTTAAAATTTATTTTTTTTAAAATTAAATTAAATTATCCCGCTTTGAAAGCAGATTTCTCTCTCTCTTCCTTTCCTCCAACAGGTTTAATAAAAAAAAAAAAAAAAAGTGTCGTCCCGATACAGCGAGGACAGGTGTCGCGTAAAAGGCGAATTATCGTTGCATATCTCCGGGACCGAGGGGTGCAGTAATTTTCATAGTAACATTGCGCAACGAAAAGGAGATATCGCGATAATTCCTGTGCCGCGATCGGACGGACGCGCCGCCGGCTATCGCGCGATGAAATATGCATGTCCATTTTTGACGTTTGAACTTGTACTTATCGTTGATACCGCCGCTCATCACGACGTTATCTTGGACGAACTGGGCCTCTCCTCCTATACCTCGACGGATAGTTAGAAGGGGGAAGCGATGGTGTGAAGATATCTCTCCTTCCCCTTCTTCTTTTGCCTCTTTTCCGCGTTTCTTTCGCAATATCGAAATATCAATATCTATAAAATCGAGAGATTTGCCTTCACTTTTTCAAAAAGCTCCAATAATTCTTAATTATTGTCTGTTTCATTCACTTTATTCCAACATTTATTCATTTCAATTGTCCAATTGTCGAGCAGTCAACGACTGCTTTTTTCACGAGTTCAAGGCGTTGAAAACGGAACGGAAACGATAATGCCAGATTAACCATCATTTGTTTGAATATTACGTTGTGAAACGTAATACGCGTAACAGGTATCAATTAACGTCGACGATAGATTAAAGAGAAAAGATAAATGGCCCGATACGTAGGTATATATACCTCGATCGCGGTATATTTTCTAAAATGCCGCGTAATCACTCTCTATTAACTAAACCAACTCTCTTCGTGTCGTTGCATTGAAAAAGGGCCACCACCCCGTATTTTTTCCTTGGCAAATTCTCTCTGGAAATTCCTTCGTTCGTGACACGAACGTACGATTCCGTTATCAAACGAAATGAGAGAGAGAGAGAGAGAGAGAGAGGGGAGGGTTTGTGAATTTCTTCGTTTCTCTTCGTTTAATCGCTCGAGCGATTAAAATTTAGAGCAAGTTGAGCCAACAGATACCTCGAACGATCTTTTCGCCTCTTTTATCGCTGCTTTCTCGCCGAGGAAAATAAAAGCGATTTCCGTCACGCGTTCGCGTGCGTATCGCCGCCACGATCGCCGGGATCGATTTACTTTTGCCGTCCAATTGAGTGAGGAAAAAAAAAAAAAAAAAAAAAAAAAGAGCACGCGTTGGAATATTCAAACGCAATAATTAACGGCTAAAAAATACACAAAAGGTGTGAGAATACGTTTAATCAATGAGCGATAAAATGTGTTCGTTTCCCTCCCCCCTTTATTTTCACGCTTTCCTCAAGCTTGTCCAACAAACTTACTCAGATTAAAAATTCGCTACTAAAAGAAAAATCCTACACCTCCCTCTCCTTAAAAAACCCTCAACGTATCGCCCGCGTCTCCCTCGCCCTTCACCTGCGGTCCGCCGTGATCGTCTCATCCTCTCCCCACCACCGGTCCTCTCTATCTCTCTCTCTCTCTCTCTCTCTCTCGCGCCCGAGCCCCACCATTCAATCGTACGAGTTCGTTCGTCCTCGTCTTGGCCTCGGGTGGCGCATGTGCGGCCTCTTCTCAGTTTCTCTCTCGGCCGCGAAGGGGACGCTCTCTCCTCGGGGTCGCGCTCATCCCGCGTTCCAAGCTGGGGTCGGTAATTAGCCGTGGTGGCCTGGGCGCGCCTGAAAATGCGCCCTGCGATTGTGGTGGAAGTGTCGGAGAGTGGTGCATCGTGCGCGTGTGTACGCATCGACGTTTTCCTTCTCCGAGAGAAACGGGAGGGAGGGAAAGGGTGAGGAGGAGGAGGAGGAGGAGAAGGGGATTCGTTTGAATGCCACCCCTACTGCACCGCGAGCGGGTGCAACGAGTGCACCCGTGTTTCCTTCGTGTTTTTCACCGCCACCACCGTTTTTGTGCCACCCTCTCGGCCTGCCCAATTCCCACGTGGTGTCTGTACGTCCGGGACGTGGATCCCGGCTTTGGATCGCAGTTTTGGATAGGAGCTAGGTGAGCGAGTTTTGTTGTACGTCGTTTTTGTACGGACGATGCTGGGGATGAAATCGTTTCGTTAGATTTTAAAGGGGAAGATTTAGAATTTAGGATTTAGAATTTGGATGCGTAATTTATATAATTTTGAATCGGTGTTGTCATCATCGGTGTGACTCATGTGCGTGGTACGAAAGGACCGAAGGTTACTCGAGAAAATAAGGTGTACACGCAAACATGCCTCGATGTTTGTTGACGTTGTGGTTTAGCACATGATTCATACCTATGTGTTTTTAACGCGTCGTTCATTATTCGAGATGAATGTGTAATGTGATAAAATTATGTACGAGCGATTCTCGAAAAATTTTGTTCCAGGTTTATTTGAATTATGCAGAATTCGTATTTTCCATAGTCTCTCATTTATTAGGGATTTCAAATGGAAAATAGTTGCTACGAATCTACTTTCTCTACTGTCGAAATATTTCCATTATTCTGTAATAAATAAATTTTATTTATCCCTATATCTCGAAATCCCTGTATACGAAAGAATGATATCTCAATTTCAATTTCATCGAATTCAATTTCGTCCAATTCTCTATCTTATTATTTTTTTTTTCGTACGCTTGCGCGCTTCCCATCCCTTTCGGCTCCGCCCCGCAATTTTCATCCCCCGTTTTTCGAAATTTCCTCATTCGATATCCGCTGCTCCTCGATCCTCTTGATCGTACGACGTTGGTCGAAAGAAAGAAAGAAAGAAAGAAAGAAACGCGGAGATGGAAATGAGATGAAGGTTGAAGGGGCAGGCTGAGTCGAGAAGAGGGTGGTGGATCGTGGTGGATAGACAAAAGGGGCGCGCGTGGGCGCCGCGGTTGCGCGGGGGCGCTTTCGACGCGCGCGAGATTGATTGCTCGAGCTTTCGGTTTAGTGGCTCGTAATTAGGTCTGTCGAGTCGCTGAGTATTTCTTTATTCGCGCGCACTACGCCTCTTACCCCGCCAAGCGTGGAATAGTAGAGGCTACAGTGAAGCGCGCGAAGGGGTATATACGCGCGTGTGCCTCGATGCAACCCCCTGATTAAGATTTTTTTTTCTCTCCTCCTCCTCCTCGTCATTGCGGATTTTATTTTAACTCTTCGAGCCTCGATTCCTTCGATGCATGTAATTTAAGCGTTGTGAATTAGAAAGGAAATTTAGTTAGGGTATTTGTCAGATCAGGGAAAAGGAAAAATCGTTTTGGAATTATTTTCAAGCGCATTAAAAGTGTTTTTAATACCGTGTTAAAATAGGGGGGAGAATTTTGTAAAATTTGAGATCGTTAATTCTTGGAATCTTTCTCCCTCATTTTTATTTAATTAATTTCAATCGATATTAAACGTTTCTTGAAACGATTGTATATCGAAATTTCCGCTCGAAAATGTATCCGCGCGATTTCTATTCCATTCAATTTCATCATACTCCCCCCCCCATTTTTTCTTTCGATCCACGTTCGAAATCTCGTTCGTGGTATTTTTATTCGACTAGTTTTCGAGGAAAGGAAAAAAGGAAAAAAGTGACGAAATTCCAATTGCTCGCGCGGTTTTCATCCACGACAATCCTTACGGTATCGGAGAAATTCTCCGATAACGTAAATAAAATGGAATTAAAGTGGAGCGAAATCTTCTTATACGAGGCTCGGTTAATTGGCACCGAATACAGGTATTTTAACTAAAATATTATTGGATACATTGGATTGAAATTAATTTGAAGCCGGTTTCTCTTTTATTCCGGAATGGTTATGATATCCGCGCGTTACATTAGCCGGCAAGATTATACGATTTTCCGATGGAAACTCGATTGCAACATTAGCCATTGGATATTAGGTTATTCGGTGTTTATTGAAACGTTATATCCCCGCCAGCCGATTAATTTTCTGCGCAACGCAATGATCCCGATTGCAATTCCGATCCTGCTTCTTGTGCAAATTTCCCCATATTCTGATCCCTTCCATTCCAGGAATTCTTTACGAATTTATTTTTATCCCCTGAAATTCTCATTTCGAACAATAGGATAGAATCGTTTCGAAGAAGAAATCGAAAATTGTCGAAAAGATATTGTTGCTATTTTTAATTCAATAATGCTTGAATTATTCCAAGCTCCAATTTTCAAAATTTTCAAAATTGTTCAACAGGCGGAAATATTTATCTTGGAATTTAATATTCTCATTTCGAACAATAGGATAGAATCGTTTCTATGAAAATTAATTATTTAATTTCTACGAAAATTATTTAACAGGCGAAAATATTTATCTTGGAATTTAATAGAAACACAACAAATATATTATCGATACAATCGAAGAGTCCATTTCCAACGACAAACACATTTGGAATGATTCCAAATTTGCTGAGAATTTTCAGGGGAAAAGAATTGCTTATTCTCTATAGAGATTATAGGAAATAAAAGGGAAAGAGAAATTCTTTACGAATTTATTTTTATCCCCGTGAAATTCTCATTTCGAACAATAGAATCGTTTCTATGAAAATTAATTATTTAATTTCTACGAAAATTATTTAACAGGCGAAAATATTTATCTTGGAATTTAATAGAAACACAACAAATATATTATCGATACAATCGAAGAGTCCATTTCCAACGACAAACACATTTGGAATGATTCCAAATTTGCTGAGAATTTTCAGGGGAAAAAGTATTGCTTATTCTCTATAGAGATTATAGAAAATAAAAGAGAGAGAGAGACGAATAGATTCTTGCCACCTCCGATCCCTGCCCATCCCCCCCCTCGTTTCATTCGAGCACGAATATGTCCTTATCCGAGACGACACTTTGCAACGTGTTCCAAGGCTACGAAAGCCTGTACACGCGATTACGAGATAGGGAATGGAGCGCACGCGAGGCCGACACGAGTTCTTCCTTGAAGAAGCCGAGCTGGTTTCGCGAAGGCGTTGAAGGATGAGCCGTCGTCCATTCGCTCCCGTTGACGTGATCGAATGGAAACGGTCGACGGGCGTGGGCGGTGCCGATTGTCAGACGCTCGTTAACCGCGCAACGTGATTACCGGAATAACAAGTGGTACGCGATTGGAAACGGAAGGTGTTAGCCTTCTTTCGCTACGATTACTTATCCCAAGTAATTGGACGGGATTAAACGGATTCGTGCGGGATAACATGAACGATAGAAAATTTGTTTGCGTCGGTTGATAATTTGTTAATTCGCTTCTTCGAATTTTGTGTAATTATTTAATTTCTACGAAAATTATTCAACAGGCGAAAATATTTATCTTGGAATTTAATAGATTCGAAAACACAACAATATATTTATATTACAATCGAAGAGTCCATTTCCAACGACAAACACATTTGGAATGATTCATAGAAACGATTCTATCCCTTTCTCCAAAATATATAATTATATATAAAAATAATATAAAAATATATATAAAAATATATATAAAATATATAAAATATATAAAATAAAATATATAAAATATATAAAATATATAAAATATATATAAAAATATATATAAAAATATATAAAAATTTGTCTCGACGATTGTATTCGATTTTTCCTGAAAAAATGCAAGGATCAATTTTATGAAGTGAATTGGAGAATTCATTGTAATCGAAAAACTTGACGTGTAATAATTCTTCCTCGTCACCCAATAATTTCGTGGTTAGAAAAGAAAATAAAAGAAAATACAATCCCTTTGTTTTTTCCTAGATCCATATAAACTTTTATATTCCGGATATGAAAAAGAGCGTATATCTTGACAAACCACGATGACGCAATCGTTGAATTAAATCAACGTGCAATTCGCATCAAACATATACGATATCACGTTTTCCTGGCAATACGAAATGACAAGAATCGTACGAATATTCATCGGGAGAATGATTAGTTAGATGCACGCTCGATTCGAGTAAATTAATCCGTAACAGGTATGCCGAATGGACGCTTTATAATCGATCGATCGATCCTCGAATCGTGACCGTATCGATCACGACACCGAATGCCTCTCGAATCCATTCATTTGAAATTATTCGCTCGTTCGTTTCAATCTCGAATTCGTTTTATATATATATATAAATTTTTTTTAGAATAAATTTAAAACTTTTCGAAAGGCTTGCAATTGGAAATTCGAAATTGTTGCATTGCTACAAAAAAAATTCTCAGCGGAGTAATTTTATTCTTCTCTTTTTTTTTTATTCCACAATTTCTTCAAATCCATAACACCGATTATTACAAAAAAGAGATATATTCTCTTCGAAAACGCGAATTCTTCGAAAAGGAGAAGAAAGAATCTCTTTTCCCACTTTCCATATTCGCTGAAAAAAGAAAATTCTTGGCGAGAGGGGGAAGGGAGGAGGAATTACGGAGCGCAAGGGCGATATAAGGGAACACGTGTACACGTGCTCGTTGTTCGTGCATATCCCACTTACCATTTATATTGGTGTCCGAGCGGTGTGAATAGATAACGACCGTTTACAGGGACGTGGCCGCCGCCGCCGTCTCTCCACCTCGCTTTTTCCCTCGCTTTGTATCGCGCTGGTTATGCCTATCGGCCTATCTGCGCGAATATATGTTAACGCGCCTCGGTTACACGAGTATCGCTGACAGATTGTCGTGGGATCGCTGTCCTTTTATTTTTTTAATCTTATTCCTGGAAATCCTTTCTCCAATCCTCCTTGCACGGACCTCGCTGCTTTTCTACAATAATTTGTTCCAGGTTCTTGACAAAATTTTATTTCTATCTATACACCCTATATATACCCCTTTCCTTTTGTTTCACGCATGATATATGATTTTCCTCTTTATCACGTTCGGCTCAAAAATAATAAAAATACAAATTCAAATTGTATCTGGTCTAGTTTTCCATTCTAGAAGTCGTAATTATATTCTTTCCTCAAAAAAAAAAAAAAAAAAAAAATACGAATCGAGAGTAATCGAAAATTCCGATTTCGAGGAGGGTATATATACACCCTATATATATACCCTATATATATCCTTTCCTATTGTTTCACGCATGATATATGATTTTCCTCTTTATCAGACGTTCAATGCTCGCCTCAAATAATAAATAATAAAAATAATAAATAATAAAAATACAAATTCAAATTGTATCTGGTCTAGTTTTCCATTCTAGAAGTCGTAATTATATTCTTTCCTCAAAAAAAAAAAAAAAATACGCGAATCGAGAGTAATCGAAAGGAGGGGGGTGTGAGAAGATGGTGGCGAGTCCCCGGGGGGCAGGAAGGAAGGAAGGAAGGAAGGAAGGAAGGAAGGAAGGAAGGAAGGAGGTCGCGGTGCCCGGCCAATTTCTGAATGCAAATAACGCCGGTGTCGAAAGGGAGCTCGCGAATGAAAAGGGAGAGGCAGTATGCAAATAGAAAGCTGTTACGGCCGCCTTCTTCGTTCTCTTTCGACCTACACCCCCTACGGATGTACACTATCCACCCACCCACCCCTCCCTCTCTCTCTTTTCTTTGCAGTGTACACGCGAGACGTGTGAATTCCATGCGAAACGCAAGCAGATAGATGGAAACCGTGGAGGAAAGGGGTGTGAGGAGGATGGAATAAAGAGAGAGAGAGAGAGACTCTTCTTTCTATTCTTCTACGACGAGATCCGTGTCTTGGCGACACCCTGTCCCCTTTCACGCGGTGGTGGAAACGTGGTCTGTCTGGATTCGTCTCTGGATTAATTGATATCGCGGCCTTCCGCCTCGCCCACCCCTCCTCCTTTCAACGCGGTCGACTCTTTTCAATAGAAATTTGGATTTTTCAAAGGGGTGAACGTTGCAAGGTGAATGTAGGGTGAAAAGATGAAGACTTCTTAGAGACGAGGGGGATTCTCGAATGGAAAGTTGACGAGTAATCGCGTTTCTTTCTTTCTTCTTCTTCTTCTTCTTCTTCTTCTTCTTCTTTTCTCTCTCTTTCTTCTCCTTTTTCGTTTATTGATCGTGTTAACGACACTTTTCGGATTCGTATATCTCGTCGCGTGATAACTTGCTTTTATAATCCAAGGGGATGGGGATCGCGCAGAGGTGTGATAAGTGCGTCTAACGAGGTTTAATTATATTGTAATTAGTATCGTTACGAAGAATAATTAACGAAGAGTAATGAAAGTTAAACGTGTGTTCTCTGGGTTGGAAAAAAAAGAGGAAAGGGAACGAGCTGGTTTATAACTATATTTCACGGTGAAAATTTTAAAATCTCCCCCTCCCCGTATATTCGAGATTAGAAACAACTTAACGATTTTATATATGCGATAAAAAATTAAAAAATCGCAAACTCGAACTAATAATATTCTTTCGTAAGGAGAAAGGGGGGAAATATCGAAGGGGATTATCTCGTTTGATATAAATTTTAAATCGAAATAATTTACTATACCGCGGAGGGAAGGGGATGAAAACAGGGAGGTGGGTAGAAATGAATAAATAAATTAAAAAAAAAAGAAAAATATATATATATATATATTTCCATGGAAGTATCGCGTTACCTCGATCCACGTGCATCGCAGAGGCGAGTGGTGAACTGGATCTGATCAATTACCCATTGCATGCGGGCAATTAATCTCGCGCTTTATCTAGAGGACTTTAATAGGTACCCCGCTATTCGCCAGCTGCCACTGCAGCCTGCACGGGATGTGGCCAGCATACTTTTACCAGGCCGTATTAATGGGAAGGGTACAGGATCGCTCGCTCGCGCCACCACGACTTTCTGCTAATTTACGTCCGCTCGTTAATTCGCGAACAATGAGACGGACGGGTAAATTAAATTCTTTGATTCTCGATCAATGGAAAACAATAAATAATAATAAAGGAAATGCGTGTAAAATTTTAAATTCTGGACAATTGAGAGATTCGGGAGGAAATAAAGTATGGATGGATACAATTGAATTAAATTATCCTAAAAATCCCCGTGGATCGATCGATCAGTTTTCGATCGAACGATCCGAATGTTTCCTTTTATGAGTGTAATAACTCATAAAATATTCACGCGAGTGAAAAAGCCGGACAGAAAACCGATTAACCGATCCCCGATTATTATTCCCCCGCGCATAATCGTTTTCCTCGGCAAAAACGAACCTTTATGTTATCATTCTTAACTCAAAAAAACGATCTATTCCTTTAACTGTCTACAACAAGTCTACAACAAGTAACGATTCAAACGAAGAAGTAAAACCAGCGATCTTTCATCTCCACTCATCGTTATCGATCTCCAACAATCGGATAGGATGGGATCATCGAGTAATTTCTTCTGCAAGTAAAAAAAAAGCACTCGAGATATCTGTTTCGAAACGAAATGGTATCGCCAATTTGCATAACGAAATCTCCAATAAATGTTGACAAGAAGAGATTAGAAATTGAAAGGAGAAGGAGTTTCGACCATTCCTCGTTTCACACGCGATGAAAACGAAAGGAAAAACCGATGTTAATCCGAGCATTCGCCCATTTCATCGGCCGTGACGCGGGAAATTTCTCGGCAAAGACATAATTGCACGGTGGCCACGGGTTACACGATCGCTCGAGGAACGTGCTAGCTCGTCTTCTTTCTCTATGTATATATATATGTATAATGCGTGTGTGTCGCGCTCCACCTTGTCTAGGTTACAACGATCGTTGGCGCTTTCGTGTCCGCCGGTTTTATCGCCGATCTTAATAACACACAGAGCGTTGGAAATAATGCCGGGTTGGGCAAACAACGATTCAACGTTGCGGCCAACGATATTACGATACTAATCGCTCGGGAATACGCTCTACTCCGCGGAGCGAATGGATTTTAAATCGATAACGGTTACCGCGTCCAATTAATTGACTCGTCTTCCCGCGTGCGATTCGTTCAACAGACTCTTTTCTTCTTCGAAAGGAGAATCGATCTTCTTTTTCTGATGCATTCGATTTACGATATCAAGCGAGATTTCTCTCGCAAATTATTTCCATGTTTTAGTTAAATTTTTTGCTATAGCTAGATCGATATATAAATATATATATATATAAAATTTGATATAATTATTCACACGTATTGAAGAATTTCACCAATTAGAATAGGGAGAGGGATCGAGTTCGAGTTAATCAGATTTACTTTGTAGGCTCGCTTCGAGTCACCCGGTACATATCGATCGCGTCATTATAATTCAAGAGAGGCCTCCGCATTTTTCGCACCTTCGACGAACAACCGGCGGCCGAGGAGCGAGGATCGATAACCCTTCCCCCTCCTCTCCTCTCCTGGCTCGTTCCTCCGGCTAATCTCGAATCTCGGTCTCGAGCTCGGCTGGTGGAATTAGAGGTTAAACGGTCGATCAGCGTTTCTCCTACTGTACGTCTATTTCATCGGCCCTCTTGTGGTTGGCCCTCCATCATCACCCTCGAATCGAACGCGTAACGAAACTCGATCCCGTTTCCCGATCTATATATCGAAAATTTAAAAAATTCTCGATCGTTCGTTTCGTTCGAATGATAACTCGAAATCGAGGATATCAAGGAACGAATCTAAAATTCCGAAATAACGAAGAATTCTCTCTTTTACTTTTACTCGAAAACAAAAAAAAAAAAAAAGAAAATTCGAAAAATACGAGAGAATTTTCGTTTCATTGGAAACCGGACCACCCGGTATGCTCCCGATCAACGATCTTCACAAGTTTCTCACACCTCGAGTTTGCTCGAGGACTAATAAGAAATCGTATAAGGTCGGAAGGGTGAGGGAAAGAGCGAGAGGGAATGTGGAAAGGGTGCGCTAGAACAGGCAGACGGACAGAGGAAGAGAGACAGAGGTGTTGGACGCGTGTGTGCGTGAACCGTGGCCAGGCATAATGGTTGGCGTGTGTAAACCGTAAGAGATAATGTAACACGGTGGAAGAAGTTGGGCTGGCGCCACTCGTTATTTATACAGCGTGCCGGCCGGCCAGGGAGCCGGCAGGGTATCTTGGGCAGGAGGGGAGGGGGGGGGGATGAAGCCGGGGAGACGCCCACTAAATTATTATTTGTTCTTGGCGAGTCATAAACGGTCGGAAATTATGCCGGTCGCGGGAACAGTTTTCGAACGGTTCTGGCCTTGGACGCGAAACCAACGCGATGAAGGGAGGAGAGAGAGAGAGGGAGAGAGAGAGAGAGAGGACCACCTCGAGAAATCCGCGAAAAATTAACCGTCATTCCGCGCCGACGTTTCGTGTGGCGCCGGGCCTCCTCTTTTCCCCGAATCCTCGGTCCGCGGCAAGGATCGGCGTTGGATGATTGCGAGGCGTTTTCGGATGATCCGATTCTTTAATGGGATTTTAACGAAGAGCGTGTCTCGTAACGACGTGTAATAATTATGTACTCGGACGAAGACAAATTGTAACTCGAAACTTTTAAACTTTTAACGTACAGGGTGTCGGGTTTAATATTGAATTTCGAATTGATTGGATTGGAAGAAACGTTAAAAACGTTGATTTTTTTTTTTTTTTTTTCGAAAATAGATTTCCAGGAGAAATAATTCCATAGAAAAAGAGAGAGAGAGAGAGAGAAGAAAGATTCACGTGTAAATAAAAAACTCTATCCCCGATTTTTTAAGGGGTTCTGTTTACGAGTTTTACCCGTGTCCAAACGAATATGCAATTAGCCGTGATCCGTCGATCATTGTTGAGGGAGGAGGGGGAGGTCGATCCAGAGCGGATGCTATAGTTCTATAGTATTATTTTGTAGAAAGAAGCATATATATATACACATACATATTTTTTCATTTCTTTTTCGAGCCGCTCACCGGCTGGTATAAATGAGACGCGGGTAATTATTGTCCTCGGGCGTGAAAGGTGGACCTCGGGACCCCTTTCAACCGCTCAAGTGGATACGGCTGATTGTGGTGGAGGTGACGCGTACACACGAAGACAGGGACGTGAATCATTTTTTAGACGCGCTAGCGTGCCGAGGGAAATTTATTTCGCCAAACGCGCCACTACTCCTCCTCCTCCTCCTCCTCCTCCTCCTATGCTAAACGATATGGAAATCTTCGATCGGACATCGACGAGTCCGAATTAGTATTCCCATCCGTATCCGGACACGTTCACCACCGATTCTAACTTCCTTCGTGGAATATTGATTCCTTCGAGGAGAAGCTGTTCCATTTTTCTCTTTCCTTTTCTTCTTCTTTTTATTTAAATAACGCAAGAAGAGTATATAGAATATCGTTTAAAATAACTTCCAAACCGATCAACCGTAATTTCTCTCTCTAAGAGAGAGAGAGAGAGCTCAGGCTCCTCCGAATTAATTCAAATCACCTGCTCCATATTCTTCGCGCAATCACGCTCCATGAAGCCAAATCGTCCACCGATCCAACTGATATAAAACATGCCGCAAATCAAGCCGATAAATCCAACCCACCCGCTGGAACCTTGGAAACCTTGCACAAATTTTCTCTCCCCACGACGATCGGCCGGGCACACAAAGCTCGGCTAACGAAGAAACAAAGCCGATTCGTTCCAGACCCGACGAGGAAAGCGAAATTAAATCGTCCGTCTCCGCCTTCCACTCTCTCTCTCTCTCTCTCTTCGTCGCCGACCTGCGCCGAGAACGTAAAATGCGAGGAGGAAAATAGCGGGAGGAGGATGCAACTTTGAGACAAGGGACCCCGGCTCCCCTGGATCCCCGGTTAAAAAACTTGGACGCCGCGGGGGTCCCGCGGCCCCGGGGATAAAGGGAGCCCTCGAGAGGAGGCCCGACTATCGGTTTCCCTATCGGGGCTGGTCATCTCGGTTCGACCGCCTCCACGAGAGAAACGCGTATAAACGAGGCTCGCCTTTAACTGCTTTACGACGATCGTTTGTACCGATTTGTTCGACCCTCCCTCCTTCCCCGCCGATCCCTTTTTTTCGCGAGAGGCGCAGTCGCTGTTTTCTATCTCTTCGAAATTTTCTAGAGATTTGAGGAGATTTGAAATCGTATAGCAGCTTCGCTTTTTTCCAGCCATCCCTATCCGCTTTCACCCTTTCACCACCTAAACTTCCCTCCCTTCCCAACTTCTTTCACTTCACGCTTACCTTACTTGCTATCGGATTACCTATATGCACATATATACACCCGTCTGTCTCCATCATATATATATATATATATATGTATATTACATTTTACACAGTTCAAAGGAATCGAATGTGATTAATATCGTTCGTAATTGTAATCTTTCTGCCGAGCGGATGGAAAACTCGTGGGACGAGTGATTTCGTCTTTTCTCGACGAGGGCGCGCGACAATGCGCTTTTCCCCGGCTGGCGCACAACAGGGTCGCTCGGCGTGGAGACTCTCTCCTCGTCCCCATTATTTGCGATGTTTCTATTGCGTTAAGCCGGCGACGGTGACACGGGGCGCGATCCGGAAGGGACTCTTTCACGCGTCGGGGGACAGGTTTTCGTCTTACGGGAGCGGAGGCGCGCGAGGTAATTACGCTTCGCGGGTAGCTTCGGCTCGCTTTCAGCCCGCAGCGTCGCTCGCGCCACCCTCGAATTCCGTGTGACGATGGGCGAATTGTTGTCTCGACGATAGAGAGGCAAATATCGCGAGTCGGTGGTGTATACGTATATTGGGATGGATATGAAAGAATGCTCGTTTCGAGGGTTCGAAATTTATATGATGGATAGGTATAGCGAGTTTTCGAACGATACGATATTTATAAGTAGGTTAACTCGTTGTTTATCTTGGAATGTAGATAGAGAGGAAATTAGAATAAAATTTTTAATTTTTCCAACCGACGATAGGGGGAAGAGATCTTCTTTTTTTTTTTTTTTTACGATGATAAATTTATCGATATCGCATCCATTCTGGCCGTTTAATTAACGAAATCGAACATAAATCGTCCGTATTCTCTTCCATATCCGCGAACGTAACGCATCGAATATGTAGATGTGTATATCCGGGCTCTCCGTATCACGCGATCCTTTTAAAAACAAAGATTGATCCGAGATGCTCGCTTCTCGCGTTGGCGATCCGTGGAACGGCGTTATCTCACGGAATCCTGTTCGAGCCACGATGCACTCTACTCTGCTCGCACCGCGATTGCAATTTACAAGTAAAGCCTCGCCGCTTGTTTTTTAATCTCGCCATAAAACGCAGCGGGGCTTTCAATTTTATTGTCACGGGCATCCGTGTGGAAGAGCGCGCGAGGCCATTGGCCGGCAAATCATCGGTAGGCGAAGCTTAGCGATAAAATAAATTAAGAGGGATGCTACCGGGTTGCCGCGGCCAAGCTTTCGGCGCGAACGTCGCGTCGGTAATGATGCCTCGTAAATAACGATTCGGTGTTCGATTTATCGGCCGAGGCGGATATGCGCGGGAACAAGTGCGCGTGAAACCTGCGGCTCGACCGTTGATCGGCCGTAAAACGCGAGACGAATCGAATTCGTTGGAACGTTTGCTCGGTTTTTAACTATCGCGCTTTTGAAATATTCCCTCTTCCTGTTTTTTTTTTCCCTCTCTCTTTTTATATAGTTTGTGAAGTTTACAGCTTAGAACGAACGGTTAGTTTTTTTTTATAGCTTCCAAAGGAATTTCAATTTTTGATTAATTTAATAAAGGGTTAGGATTCGATTTTACCGCGGTTGTGATTTTTAGCGGAGAAATTTCGTTTCGATGAGTATCTCAAAATTTGTATACGTATTTTCAATCTTAATAAAGATCGATGTTTATTTTGTTAAAAATGTCAGGTAGATATATTTTTATTCAGATTGTAAATATCGAAAAATTGCAACACGTCGTTTTCGATGGGTTTGATAGTTTTTTTTTAGTATTAATTATTTAGCGGCTTTTATATCGAATTTTATAGAGTGGTTGGGTAATATCTTCGCGTTAATAGAGCGATAAAGTGAGTTTATTTATTTACATATTTTGTACAACTTTAATCGATCGACGCTTTTTCTTCGTTTCGTATAATCGTTATCCGTTAACGCTAACTATCAAATCCATTAAAACGATAAAACTTTCATTGTTTATTTTTTCAAGTATCCTCAACATTCATAGCGTTAAAAAGATAAGAGGGGGAATTTATTGCCGCGATCAATTCTTTTTTTTTTTTTTTTTTTTCCCCTCCATAATCCTTTCTTTTTCATTTTCTACGTTAAACGTATAAATATTCGAAAAGGATGGGGGAAAGAACGAGTGTACGAGTAAAAATCGTTGCGTTACACTCACGATTTCAAGGGAGGGCAAGGCCATAACTTAGAGATCACGGTGTGGAACGCGGCAAATTTCGCGTGGATCGCGCCGGATGATCTAACGATCGAGGGATCGTCGTAAATCCTAAATGGCGGATTTTATCGAGTGGCGATCGTAGGATTTGCACGATGACACGCACACGTGTGGCCTCCTCTTCTCTTCCCCGTTTACCGTCATTATTCATCCAACGGCCGGTGAAAAGGATGAACCGTTGCACGCCTTATGCTTGCCTTATGCTTCTCTTGATTTAAACACCCCGATCGATATTGTCGCCCGATTATTCATCCGTTCACATCCGTTTCCCTCTAATATAACATTCCAATCGAAATAATTATAATCAATTTACACATTTAAACCCTTTATACTATACCCCCCCCCCCTTCTATTTTCTATCACCCAGAGATATTAAAATATTTCAAATCCAATTAAAGATTTTACAACAAAATATTTTTTCATTAATTTTTATCACCGACAAAAAACACTAGTGGTCAAACCACCACACACTCTTTCAGACCAAAGAATTCTCAGGCGCCTGGCGTCTTCTAGGGCCCTACCTAGACCTGTACAGGTGTGTCCTAGCCTAGTTTCTTCGATTCCCCCGTGCGTTAACGAGACGGGACGAGGGAGGAGGAGGAGGA
The DNA here is from genome assembly GCF_014066325.1 of Apis laboriosa. NCBI lineage: Eukaryota > Metazoa > Arthropoda > Insecta > Hymenoptera > Apidae > Apis > Apis laboriosa. The sequence continues at coordinate 814,884 of NW_025223582.1, forward strand.
GGAGGAGGAGGAGGAGGAGGAATTGGCCCGAGGAGATGAGAGGAGATCGGGCTCGGCCGATAGAGCCGTAACGCCGAAAATTAGCGCCGTCTGAGAAACAAATACTGGCGGAGGGAGGAGGGGGAGTTCCGGCGGCCGAGGCTATCGGATAAAAAGGGAGAGAGAGGGGAGGGGGGCCGGTGGCTCGAGGACGAGGAGAGCGGAGACAAAGGGAAGGGGAGAGAGGAATTTAGGGACGCGGCTTGGCCACCGCGTGCTTATAGTCATAGCCCCCTCGTGTAGTCGTCCCCCGTGGTCCTCTCCTCGTTCTCGCACATCACCGCGGGCTCCCGAGGTTTCCTGGAAGCGAGAGCTCGCTTCCACCTGCCGCCATGCACCGCGGAAACGCCCGGTCTACCGGGTGTCCTGAAAGTCCCTCCCCCCAGGAATGGGCGTTTGAGAAGAAAAGAGGAAAAGAGGGGAGGGGGAGAATTTTATCCTATCGAATTTTTCGCGACAGTCACTTGTAGATTACTTGTAGATTACTTGTAGATTACTTGTAGATTACGTAGATAGAAGTTCGTCTCTTGATGCCTCTTGTGAAGTGAGAAGTTTTGGTACCAAGATTCGCAGAGATCGAAGGAATTTTGGAAATTTATCAAAATTTTGGAGTTATTATCGAAGAATGAAAGAGGAATTGACTTGAGAGATGGAATATTTTCCTTCTTATATAATTAGATTATATAAGAGTATTTACGTAGAATAGGATGAAATTGTATACAGTTGAAATGGATACACTGAATTGCGATACACCGGCACCGAGGTGTTGGAGCGTAGGGCACCGATACGCGGGTTACGGAATTACGAAAGAGAATGAAGTTTTATAGAAAACAAGTGTCCTTTCCTTCGATCCTCCTACAATACAAATACCATTCATCTATCCGCGACACGTGAAATCTCTCCTTCAAATTTGAAAAACCTGCGATTCGAACGATTGCATTCCCAAACCCCAAGAACGTTAAAGAACGCTATATATATAAGAGAAAAACAACGATTCGATTTCTCTCCTCTTGATCAAACCGACCGAGAAAAAAGAAAAAAACTCATCCAAATCTTCCTCCCTCCTTCCCCCTCAACACTTCGAATTCTCCCGAAAACCTACAATTCCGGCAAAAAAACACGGGCAGAACGGACTCTTTCCCCGATCCCAACGTTCCTGGAACCTCTCCGCGTCGAAAGCGTGCTCCCAACCGAGCGCAAGGGTTCTCTCTCTCTCTCTCTCTCTCTCTCTCTTATAAAATCATAAGGCCGAACACGTGTCCGTGTTCGAGGAGGAACATTCGGCGCATCAACGGAGCCGAATTTCTTTTCCCGTAATCTGGAAGGAGGGGGAGGGGGGGCCCATTAAACCGGCGGACGCCTTCGAAAGGAATGTCACGGGGTTACGCCCTTTCCCGTTTCTCGGCCGAAACGGCCCCCGATTTCTTGGTGCTCGTTAACGACCGTGCCACGCCGTTTCTCCACGAAACGACTGACGAGACCAAACCTTGGCCGCGTTTCCTCATCCCTTTTCTCTTCTTCCTCCCTCTCGAACGATCCGTTTTGGAAAGGAAGATGGTTGTTCTCCACGAGGAAAAGCTGTGAACAGGGTGGATCTTTTTTACAGCTTTACAGATAATTCGCGAGGATATGTGAAACGATTTCAAAATGGCGTGTTTCTGCTTATACTGAGTTAGGGTATCTTTTTGACGGAAGATTTTTTTATTTTTTTTTTTTCGTCCTCTTAGAATAGGATGATATAAATAATATATAGGAAAATAAGTGTTTTCTTTATGGGTATTGGTTAAAAGAAAGAAGAAAAATTATTTTTGAATTTAGTTACATTGAAAAATCTAAACAAATTTTCTTTAGAAACGAAAAGGAATTACAATCAATTTTAACAGGAAAAAAATTAATGAATGCGGCAATGAATGACTTTTTTTCGTACTTTGAACAAAGTCAAAGCAGAAGATGTAAAGCATGCCCGTTGATTTATTCATGATTGCTCGAAAAATAAACGAGAGAGAGAGAGAGAGAGAGAGAGAGAAAGGGAACGTTTAACCGTAAAAAGAAGGATCGTGGTCGGTTGTGCTCAAAGTTTTTCACGAGGATTCTGGCCCTTGGTTTGCTCGTCGTCAGCATCCACCCGCGGGATGGATATTTTGCCTCGCGTCGCAAGGATAATCCGGCTTAGAGTCCTTGTGCGTGCTCCACGTGAATGAGGATCGATCCTCCCTTCGTCACGAAATTCAGGACAGTAGGCAGATGCTACCAAAAATCCCCGAACGGGCTTTAAAGTCGCCCGATCGACCGATTTTTCATCGACCCCTTCTTTCTCGTGTCGTGAAAAACTTGCTCTTGTAAATCTTGGATGGATAACCATCCAATATTTCGTATATTCCTTTTTTTTTTTTTTTTTTTTNTTTTTTTTTTTTTTGGATCTTCGATATCTTTTCAATGTTTATGTATACGTGTGTATACAAAATACTCTCTACGAAGTTTGCACAACTTTTTCTTTTAACGGTATATATATAGTATATAGTGTATAATAATACATATTATTAATTTTATCCTTTACCTCTCACACACTAGTCATTTGCATAATATTTATTTCACATAGGTAATAACGTGGCAAGATAACACGATCCATAAATAAGCCTTAAAGACCGAATAAAGATAAGGAGTAATAAATAAATTGGCGAATAATTAATTTGCTTCTAAATTATCCCCCCTCAAGGCCAATAATAAAAAATTCGAAGATCGTTCAAAGGACCGACCGACGTCTTTTTCTTAATTCAATCAAGTATTCCTTCCATCAACGTGTTCCAAAACTCATCCGATCATCTCTGATTTTGACTCAGAGGCCCAGTCCAACATCTTTTCCCTAAGAAAAAAGTGATTCGATCAAGTATTCCTTCGATCAACGTGTTCCAAAACTCATCCGATTATCTCTGGTCTCGACTCAGAGGCCCAGTCCAACATCTTTTGTCTAAGAAAAAAGTAATTCAATCAAGTATTCCTTCGATCAACATGTTCCAAAACTCATCTCTGATTTTGACTCAGAAGTCCAGTCCAACATCTTTTCACTAAGAAAAAAGTGATTCGATCAAGTATTCCTTCGATCAACGTGTTCCAAAACTCATCCGATCATCTCTGATTTTGATTCAGAGGCCCAGTCCAACATCTTTTCCCTAAGAAAAAAGTGATTCGATCAAGTATACCTTCGATCAACGTGTTCCAAAACTCATCCGATCATCTCTGATCTCGACTCAGAGGCCCAGTCCAACATCTTTTCCCTAAGAAAAAAGTGATTCGATCAAGTATTCCTTCGATCAACGTGTTCCAAAACTCATCCGATTATTTCTGATTTTGACTCAGAGGCCCAGTCCAACATCTTTTCCCTAAGAAAAAAGTGATTCGATCAAGTATTCCTTCGATCAACGTGTTCCAAAACTCACGCATCCGATTACCTCGACTCAGACACGATTCTCCGGTCGAATCGAATTCGTTGCTCGCGCGTTACGACCCCTAATTGATTATCAGACGTTCTAGGGCCCGAAACAATGGAAATCCGTGAGGCGGATGTCCACACCGCGACATCCTGACTTATATTTATCGGCGGGTCGAGGTGAGGCGAGGTGCGGGTCGAGGTGAGGCGAGGCGAGGCGAGGCGAGGCGAGGCTGCCTCGTATTGTTCGTGGCCAGAGGAAAAGGGGGAGGGGAGAGGTGGTTTCTCAGCAGACGCTATTCGTTTATGGCGGCTAATTACCGTAATTGGCCCGGCCGTTATAACGACGACGTTTAAGGATACTCGCGCCGTTAGCATACAAAAGTACAATAATTCGAAGGGGGCGAGCCGCGGCGATTTCTCTTAAGGCAGTCGCAGCTTCCATAATGGCGTACGAAGCGTTTCTCGAACGTGCGCTCGAACCTACTCTTTTTTGCGATCTTTTCGCGGCTGTGGAAGGAAGAGGCACGCACGCCGCGAAGAAAGAACGGGGGCGACGAGTCGAGGGAACAGTGTAAATTGGAACGTTCCGATTATAGCTCTCCGATGCGGTGGAATTTTAATTTCCTTACCCCCTCCTTAGAGGAGTGCACTACCTCTATCTTTTATTTTATCTTGTCCTCTCCTTTCTTTCTTTCTTTCTTTCTCGCTTGTTTGGTTATTGAATTTTGGACAGAGTTAAACTGGTGGTTTCTTCGTAAACGATCACCTTTTGGTATTGACTTTCTTCTCTCTTGCTCTTTCTTTTTTTAATATCCAACTCGATTGTCGATAGAAAAATTTGATTTGCGAAGAGTTACTCAAACGGAGCTCGATTCGAAAGTTCCAAACTTGAGAAAGACGCGTATCGAACTTAATTCGAGCTTTAAAGAAAAGAGGGGGAGAGAGATCTCGTTTCTTTCATTCTTTTCACTGTGTGGAAAAATTAAAAGCTAAACGATCGTCGATTGTTTCGCCTATAATAATAAAACGATCTCCTCGAAATGGGAATAAAGGCTGAGCAAGAATTATTCGAAATCAACGTCGAAGCAATTGAATTGTTTTGATTGATCGAGGGCTTCTTTGGATTTTATTAATCGACGAGACTTAGTTTTCTCCACGCTGTATACCAAAGATACCACATACTTTTTTCTCGACACTTGTTGTTGCGACAAATTCTCTTTTATACGATTAAGAAGCAACTTTGACGCTTCGATGCTCGTTGATTTTTCTTTTTTTAATCTTACCAATGGAAGGAATTTTCTTCGAAATATAACTTTGATATCTAAGCATTGTTGACTCGAACTTTAGTTCTTAAATTTGAGCGTTCGAATTATTCGAAGATCGTAGTGTCTGCATTCTCTTTTTATCATCGTCAAGAACATACTCTCCTCCTTTAAGATCTTGTTTTTATCATTTCTTTGGAATAAGAGTATATCTTCTCGTTGTCCACGCGAAGCGCTCTTAACTTGAAGAACCATCCACGCTATCTAAGTTTCTGTCTTTGTCAAAAACACTCGTTAGCCTAATTTCCCCCTCTCTCTTTCCCCTATTGTCTTTTTGGAACATCCTTGCGAAGCATCCTTCAATTCAAATTCAACCTCGCCCTCGAGATATCCAAAAATCGTTCCAATCGTTTCTTTTAAAACGATTAATCGCCTCGACTAACCATCGTTAAACCAAAGTTTACGATGTCATCTCATCTCGCACGAATGGGACCCCCTCCCCTCTGCGTTTCGTTTGATGAAAGTCAGGTGGGCAGAAGGCGGCAAGAACGCGTTCGAGAGTCAAGGTGGAACGATTTCAATCTCTCTTTCTCTCCTCCGCTATTTTCGCAAAGTGGCGGCATTCCGACCGCGGACCGGGGATCCGCGAAAAAGTGAAAACACGCCGAAATGCCTGGTCTCTGAGGCGCCCTCTTCCCTTCCCGCGGGTGAGACGATCATACCACGGCCTCCTCTTTCAACTTGTTGGGCCGCGTGCCCTCTCTCCCTCGCCACGAGATCCACGCCGCTTTTTATCCACGCCACTTGTGACAGCGGCCACGATTGACTCGTGCACGTTTCTATTCCGCCCTCTCAGGATTCCGATGAGAATTGCGCCGAAGCGAGTTTGGATACCATTTTCAGGGTTCAAAAGAAGAAAGGATTAATTTGAGAATGTCCAATTCATAATTTTCTTTTTTTCTTTTTATTTACGATTTATAACCATCTTTATTTAATTCTAAAATTTAATGGCGGAGAGTTTGACCGCTTTGGAAACGATATTACGTAAATGAATGTTTCTATTCCGCCCTTTCGAGATTCTAATGAGAATTGCACCGAACTCTTAAAGAATTTGGATACCATTTTCAGGATTGGAAAAAGGAAAGGAGTGACGAGAGAGGTTAATTTGAAGATGTTCATAGTTTTATTTCATAGTTTTCTTTTTCTTTTTTTTGTTATCTTTAATTCTAGAATTAATTTAATACCATTTTCAGGGTTTAAAAGAGGAAAGAAGTGACAGTTAAGAGGGTTAATTTGAGGATGTCCATAGTTCGTAGTTTTCTTTTTCTTTTTCTTTTTTTGTTATCAACGATTTATCTTTCTTTAATTATAGGATTTAATGGCAGAGAGTTTAACCGTTTTGGAAACGATATTATGTAAATGTTTTTATTCCGTTTTCTCGAAATTCCTATAAGAATTGCGCCGAAGCGAGTTTGGATACCATTTTCAGGGTTGAAAAGAAGAAAGAATTAATTTGAGAATGTCCAATTTATAGTTTTCTTTTTTTTTTTGTTATCAACGATTTATGTTTCTTTAATTATAGGATTTAATGGCAGAGAGTTTGACCACTTTGGAAACGATATTACGTAAATGAACGTTTCTATTCCGCCCTTTCGAGATTCTTATGAGAATTGCACCGAACTCTTAAAGAGTTTGGATACCATTTTCAGGGTTCAAAAGAAGAAAGGGTTAATTTGAGAATGTCCAATTCATAGTTTTCTTTTTTTCTTTTTATTTACTATTTATAACCATCTTTATTTAATTCTAAAATTTAATGGCGGAAAGTTTAACCGCTTTGGAAACGATATTATGTAAATGTTTTTATTCCTCTCAAAATTCCTATAAGAATTGCGCCGAAGCGAGTTTGGATACCATTTTCAGGATTGAAAAGAAGAAAGAATTAATTTGAGAATGTCCAATTCATAGTTTTCTTTTTTTCTTTTTTATCAACGATTTATGACCAATTCATAGTTTTCTTTTTTTCTTTTTTATCAACGATTTATGACCATCTTTATTTAATTCTAAAATTTAATGGCGGAGAGTTTGATCACTTTGGAAACGATATTACGTAAATGAACGTTTCTATTCCGCCCTTTCGAGATTTCACCGAACACTTAAAGAATTTGGATACCATTTTCAATGAGAATTGCACCGAACACTTAAAGAATTTGGATACCATTTTCAGGATTGAAAAGAGGAAAGGGGTGACGAGAGAGGTTAATTTGAAAATGTTCATAGTTTCCTTTTTCTTTTTTCTTTTTTTTTGTTATCTTTAATTCTAGAATTAATTTAATACCATTTTCAGGGTTGAAAAGAGGAAAGAAGTGACGATTAAGAGGGTTAATTTGAGGATGTCCATAGTTCGTAGTTTTCTTTTTCTTTTTCTTTTTTTGTTATCAACGATTTATCTTTCTTTAATTATAGGATTTAATGGCGGAGAGTTTGACCACTTTGGAAACGATATTACGTAAATGAACGTTTCTATTCCGCCCTTTCGAGATTCTTATGAGAATTGCACCGAACTCTTAAAAAGTTTGGATACCATTTTCAGGATTGAAAAGAGGAAAGGAATGATATAGGTTAATTTGATCATGTCCAATTCATACTTTTCTTTTTTTTTTTTTGTTATAAATTATTTATCGATTCGTGACCATTTTTATTTAATTCTAGAATTTAATGGTGGTGAGTTTGACCGCTTTGGAAACGATATCACCGCGCAGAGAACGAAGAGTGAAATAGATGAAGAATATTGATTAATCCCGTGTTTTTTTTTTTTTTTATTGTCTCTTCCAGCTCTGAACGATACTTTATTATTGTTTAGGGAAAAAGCGAGACGAGACAGGCTCGATTATAGTAATTTCATTTGCGATACGAGAGGAATATAAGCGTAGAGCTTTCGTATCGATTATTGTATGTTTCTCCGCTGCTCGCATTTATGAAATTTACATTCATCGCGAAAGCGAAAGTAAGGAACGAATCTTTTTTTTTTTTTTTTCCTTTCTCAAAAATTTCATCGAATTTCGAAGGAATATTAAATCTCTACTCTCAAGAGCAGAGGTATTTTAAATGAAATGGCGAAATGCCTCCAAGTTTTAAGCTTGGCTCACGTAACTTGTGGTAAGTATATCGATGCGTGTTAGGGGTGTTTGATAAGGGTGGTGAACGCCTATGGGTCGTTCTGCGCATGGGTCGAATGGGGTAGGTACGGGATTGGGTATGATATCCGCGGTTGACGCTTCGATCGAGTCCAGAAGTGGCCGTCTTAGAAAGTATCGTCGATTCATAGAACGTTCTCGGTATTACATAACAACCAAGGATTGACAACCAATGAATTTTTATAGAATGACTACAGGGAGAAGCAACGAATAGTATCTACTTTTAATTTATAAAAGTGTTTTATAATAATTTGAAAATATACTTTTTTAAAAATAAATAAAATAACAACCAAGGATTGACAATAGATTTTTATAGAATGATTATAGGAAGAAGCAACGAAGAGTATCTACTTTTAATTTATAAAAGTGTTTTATAATAATTTGAAAATATACTTTTTTAAAAATAAATAAAATAACAAAGGATTGACAACCAATGGATTTTTAAAGAATGACTCGATACAGGGAGAAGCAACAAAGAGTATCCATTTTTAATTCACGTGTTTTATTAATAATTTGAAAATATACTCTCAAGAGTAGAGTATTTTAAATGGCGAATGCCTCCAAGTTTTAAGGTTGGCTCACGTAACTTCTAGTAAGTATATCGATGCGTGTTAGGGGTGTTTGATGAAGATGGTGAATGAATATTTTTTTAAAAAGATTTTCTCCAATAATACGACGAAAAGAATAAAATATGTTATTTTACCTTTTGTAAACTTGTCTTGCGATTTCGAAAAGATTGTGCATAAAAAAAAAAAAAGAAAAGAAATTGTCTCGATCAACGATTGTTAATCAATCAATTTAATCGTGTGATAGGTTTGAACGAGAACGCTCCAATCTAATCGAACTGTATCCGTTGACCGGTTCCAGGCAGATGTTCCCTCAAATGAAGTTCCGAGTTTCCGGATTGGACGCGAAGGCCAAGTATATCCTCCTGCTGGACATCGTCGCCGCGGATGACTACAGATACAAGTTCCACAACAGGTAAGGGGGGGCCTTGTTAAACTTCTAAGGAACGCGATCGTCGCGTATAACCAATTCCAACGATTCGAATAGTTCCACGAATCGCGATCACGAACAAGCTGTTGCATCCAACCTTTCGTGACGTACACGAACGCGGAAATTAATGCAATCGCCAGATTACTGTACGTATATTCCCACTTGCTCACTTGCTGATAACCTCACCATGTAATTATTCTCCTCGTTCTTTATATCTCTATATTGTTTATTTATTCATCTATCTATTTTCTATTTTATCATTATTTTATCATTTCTATTTATTTCTATTTTTTCATTGGAGGATTTTTAAAGGATTTTTTATTGTCCATTTTTTGAACTATACTTATATATTTTCACTTGCTGATAATTTCATCGTATAATTATTCTCCTCTTTTTATATACTTTTATATTGTTTATTTATTTATCTATTTTCATTTATCGTTTCATTGGGGGATTTTTAAAAGATTTTTTATTGTCCATTTTTTGAGCTATACCTATATACGTATATTTTCACTTGCTGATAATTTCACTGTATAATTATTCTCCTCTTTTTATATACTTTTATATTGTTTATTTATTTATCTATTTTCATTTATTGTTTCTTTGGGGAATTTTTAGAGGATTTTTTATTGTCCATTTTTTGAACTATACCTATATATTTTCACTTACTGATAATTTCACTGTATAATTATTCTCCTCTTTTTATATATTTCTATATTGTTATTTATTTATCTATTTTCATTTATCGTTTCATTGGGGGATTTTTAGAGGATTTTTTATTGTCCATTTTTTGAACTATACCTTTTATATCCTACTATATATTTTCACTTGCTGATAATTTCACTGTATAATTATTCTCCTCTTTTTATATATTTCTATATTGTTATTTATTTATCTATTTTCATTTATCGTTTCATTGGGGGATTTTTAGAGGATTTTTTATTGTCCATTTTTTGAACTATACCTATATATTTTCACTTGCTGATAATTTCATCATATAATTATTCTCCTCTTGTTTTATATCTTTATATTGTTTATTTATTTATCTATCTATTTTCGTTTATCGTTTCATGGGGGGATTTTTAAAGGATTGTCCATTTTTTGTACTATACCTATATATTCTCATTTGCTCACTTGCTGTTAATCTCATCATATAATTATTCTTCTCGTTTTTTATATCGTTTATTTATTTATCTATTTATTTTCGTTTATCGTTTCATTGGAGGATTTTTAAAGGATTTTATTGTCCATTTTTTGAGCTATACCTATATACGTATATTTTCACTTGCTGATAATTTCATTGTATAATTATTTTCATCTTTTTATATACCTCTATATTGTTTATTTATTTATTTATTTTCATTTATCGTTTCATTGGGGAATTTTTAGACGATTTTTTATTGTCCATTTTTTGTACTATACCTCTATATACGTATATTTTCACTTGCTGATAATTTCATTGTATAATTATTTTCATCTTTTTATATACCTCTATATTGTTTATTTATTTATTTTCATTTATCGTTTCATGGGGGGGGGGGCATTTTTAAAGGATTGTCCATTTTTTGTACTATATACGTATATTATCGCCACTTGTTCACTTGGTGATATCTTCACCATATAATTATTCTCGTTTTTTATACCTCTATATTGTTTATTTATCTATCTATCTATCTATCTTCGTTTATCGTTTCATGGGGGGGGAGGGATTTTTAAAGAATTTTTTATCCGAAAAGATATATTTTACATTGTCCATTTTCTCTTCCATTTATTCACGTTTCGTTTCGTTAATTTAATCCTCGAGGATTATTATTCCCTCCTTTCTTCCTTTACTTTTTTTTAAAGCGAAAGTTTCGCGCATACCGTCTAATTTTCTTTCGACGAGAGAAGTTTATGCCCCGAAATGACGAGTTACCAAAAATAACCCGTTTACCCGCCGATAGTGTACAAGGTGCAATTTAAACCGGCACTTTCCCCACCAAAAGAGATTTATACCCCGAAATTATCACGTACCAAACCCGGCTCGATCGCGCGGGGACAAACCGCCTCTCTCCGCGGTTGGCGCCTTCCACAAAATCGTTCCACCGCCACCCGGGATAACGAGCCTCGAATCGAAGCCCGATCGTTATCCCCCGCGTTATCGATTTATAACTTAACTTTCTTCCACGTGTCCACATTTCCAATCGAAACGAATTATTGTTACGCGATAATTTTCTTGTAATCTTTGGGGAATCGAATCTTTTTTCGTTGTTATTTTTTTTTTTTATCCGAGATGACGAACGTACGATAAAAATGCGCAAAATCAAAAGTTTAGAATTAAAGTAATATATACAAACGGGCTCGTTTATATTTAAAACTTATTACATTGAAAAATTGGACGAGACCAAATTATTGAAATTATAGTCGATTCAATATTTGGAAAGCAAAAAATATTGTCGGATCCGTGTTAAAAAGATATCTGCAAATTTATAGAAAATTTAAATTTTCCTTTTTCTCTTCGTGCGAAGAATCGTCTCGAAGGATCGAATTGAGAAATTTCACGCTACGTTCGCGAGTATGCAAGCGGGATGCAAAGAACGGAAGGAAAGAAAACTTGTCGCTATTATAAACTTTTTACCAATCTCCTAAAGAGATGACTCGATGGGATCGCGTTTCCTATTAGACACCCGGGTAATTAGCAGGCCGTTAACTTTTTCCTGGAAAGTCGAAACGTGCAGACACGCGCGTTCCCACGGCCGAGAGATCCCCCCTCGTTCCAAAGGTTTTTCGCAAAACGGTGTTAAACGGAACATAAATCGGGGAAATTCGACGATTTCACGAACGTCTGCGCTCTCCAAGAATCGCCGCGTGAATGGCGATCCTCGTTCTCACGAAACTTTTTCTCGCATCCGATTTCTCTTAATTCGAAGAATCCGATTTTAATCGGTTATTAACTCTCCGTTTCCTCCATCGAGCCGAATTTTCAAAAATAATTTATTAAATGATTGTTTTGGAGACTGCGTGTCGATTGTTCAATGGAACGGTAAATAATTTTTCGAATTTTAATTTTCTATCCTGTTCGATTCGTTTTTTTTTTTTTTTTTTTTTTTAAGAATGAAATATCGAGAATATTTTCGAATCGTTGAAACTTTTCCTTCTCGAAAGCGGTGGTTCGGAAGCGTCGCCTCGCCCGTCCGTTTTACGCGCGGGGCCGAGCGTAGAGGGACAATTGGCCGGAGGAGCGAAACGAAGGGAACGAAGGAGCGAGGTCCGCGAGGAGAAAAGTCGACGGCCAATCGAAAGGCAGACCACAATGAACGATTACATCACGCCGGCGACCGCAGCCACTTTGGAACCCGTCGAACGAGTTTCTTCTTCGCTCGCTCGTTTTGACCCACCTGCGACGACGGATCCGACGACCGGCAGACACGCCTCCCTTAAAAGACAACAATCGCGGTAGCCGGTACTTAGAGGAATCAACCGAGAAACTCGAACGATCGACACCTTTCCGCCCGCTTCCTATCCGCCGTCTTGTAACTCGAGAATTGCACCGATTCCACCACGAGCTTAGATTTAAGCAATTTTTACCGTTTCTTTCTTTCTTTCTTTCTTTCTTTCTCTCTTTTAATTTCTTTAAATATTTATTCGATACTTTTTTTCCTTTTCGTTCGAGCCTTATGTCGTCGTATAGCATTTTTGTAGCATCGTTTGATTTTTCTTTTTTTCTTTTTTATTATATATAATAATATTTAATGATAATATATATATATATATATAATAAAATTCATTTAACGTTTTTTTCGGTTGTACGTCACGATCCAATGTTTTCGACACGCGTGATACGATTCTTGAATTTTTTAAAAATATCTATGTGGTATATATTTATATATATATTTTTTAATTGGTATTTCGTAGTCGTTTACTTTATTAATTTTTTTTACCATCAGTTCTTTAAGCGTTATTTATTAAAAATTATCGCACTGACATTTTATTTTTCTTATATCGTATGCTTATATATAATATAAGGTCGTCGAGACGTGTAATATAACGAATGCGTACCGCGGCATAAGAAACGTCAACACTCGAATGTTATTGAAATATCGATTCGACAAAGTCGCTTTCCGGCCACGGTACGGGACGGACGTGTTTCTCTTTGCTCCGCGTATATTATATCGCGTAATTTTAAGCGAATTAAAATCACATCGCGTAATTACGAACAAATTAAACGAGTGTTGTAAAGAAACTTGTATATAGTGGCTCCATCGATACAGTAATTTTTAACGCTTTTTTTAACGATAGAGATCGGACACAAGGAACGCTTTTTATATATCTTTAATACGAAATCTTGAAGTACAACACGCGTGTTTATCGCGTTTTGTCTCCCTAAAGAGAATCATCGATCGTATCGAGGAAAAGAAGTATATTTATTTATATCATCTCGAATATTCTACGTTATGAATAACGTGAGAATTTTCATTGTTTGGATAATCGTGGTCGCGAATTTATAAGAATCGAAAGAAGGAGAAAGAAAGAAAGAAAGAACAACAAGTGGAAAAATTCTCGTTATTAATCGATAAATCTGTTGATTTGTCGAGCAGCAGGTGGATGGTTGCGGGGAAGGCCGACCCGGAAATGCCGAAGAGGATGTACATCCACCCGGATTCGCCGAGCAGCGGTGAGCAATGGATGCAGAAGGTCGTGAGCTTCCACAAGCTCAAACTCACTAACAACATCAGCGACAAGCACGGCTTTGTAAGTACTGTACGTAACGCCAACCAAACAATTACTTACTTACTAGCCTCTAAGTTGGAGCTCCGAGTCTCGCAATTAATTCGCTAACGTTTTGCCCGGCTCACGACCTAACGATCGGCTCGATTAAAAGCTCGTTAGGCCGCGTGCACGACGATGACCACTTCTTGGTGTGCTTGTCTCGCGAATTTTTCCCCAAAATTTATTTGAAAAGATAAAAAATGGAAAGAAATTTGACTCGAAGGGGATCGTGAATCGTGATTCTCTTAGTAGAAATAATAGATGGTTGTAATTCGAAAGAAAGAATTTCTCATTGGAGAAACTTTAACTAGAAAATTATTCTCACGTGTGATTTTCAAAAGAGGAAATTATTTATTTATTATATAAATTCTCGTTTGGATCTTCTTAGAATTTCGCTCTACGCGATTAATATCCAAATATCTTCGTCCCCTAAAATTCCATCCTTCCAAACAAAATCCAAAACAAAATCGCTCCGATCTCAAACGAGAAACTAATCCAGAAATATACGGTGTCCATTTTTCAAATCTTTGTTTAATTATTCGTCTTCGTCGTCTAAACGATTCCAGAACGAAATCTTACAATCTCCATTCAAACAACGAAGAAAGAAGAATGAGAAACATACTTTAATTTATCCTTTCAACAATCTTCAAACGAGAAATTAATCCAGAAACGTATCAATCCCATTTTCAAATCTTTAATTATTCATTTTCTAAATTTATTCCAAAACAAAATCGCGATAAAGTTTAACCAATTCTTACAACGAAGAAAAAAGAACGAGAAATAGAGAAACATACGTGCTTTAGTTTATCCTTTCAACAACCCTCGTTCAAATGATAAACTAATCCAGAAACATACGTATCTATCATTTTCAAATCTTTAATTATTCATCTTATTATTCGTCTAACGATTTATTCCAAAACAAAATCGATTCAAGCAACTCTTGCAACGAAGAAAAAAGAACGAGAAACAGAGAAACATACGATTATTATTTTTATTCCAGCGGATATATTCGAATTCTCAAGATTTAATTTATCGTCCCAAACGAGAAACTAATCCAGAAACATACGTATCTACCCCATTTTCAAATCTTTAATTATTCATCTTCGTCTAAATTTATTCCAAAACAAAATCGCGATAAAGTCCAACAATCTTAGAATTCAAACAACGAAGAAAAAAGAAGAAACATACGTGCTTTAGTTTATCATCCCAACAACCCTCGTCCAAACGAGGAACATACGTATCTACCCCATTTTCAAATCTTGGTTTAATTATTCATCTTCGTCTAACGATTTATTCCAAAACAAAATCGATAAAGTTCAAGCAACTCTTGCAACGAAGAAAAAAGAACGAGAAACAGAGAAACATACGATTATTATTTTTATTCCAGCGGATATATTCGAATTTTCAAGATTTAATTTATCGTCCCAAACGAGAAACCAACTTAAAAACATACGTATCTAAATTTATTCCAAAACAAAATCGCGATAAAGTCCAACAACAATCTTACAATTCAAACAACGAAGAAGAAAGAAGAAACATACGTGCTTTAGTTTATCCTTTGAACAACTCTCGTCCAAACGAGGAACATACGTATCTACCCCATTTTCAAATCTTGGTTTAATTATTCATCTTCGTCTAAACGATTTATTCCAAAACAAAATCGCGATAAAGTCCAACAACAATCTTACAATTCAAACAACTCAAGAAAGACGAGCATAAAGAAACATACTTTACTTTATCCTCTCAAAAGAAGAGAACTAATATACCACCCTATATATCTATATCGAAAATAAGAAGCAGCTACGACTATTAACCCGAGGAATCCATAATAGAAGATTAAGTTATCGCGATGGATTTCGGCGTCAAGTAGTTGCAGCAGCCTGCAGGCTGCAGCCGGTGGCGAGGGCCCTCCTCCCGGCCCTCTCCTCTCTATTAGCCTCACCCCCCTGGCCCCCGGTCGCACGGCCTCCCCGTCCCGTCGTAGCTTTCCTGTGAGAAGAGGACGAGAAAGGGGGAGGGGGACGAAACGGGGTCCTGCGGAAGCCAGCTTCGAAGCAAAGAGGAGAAGAAGCCCGGTTCTTTCAGCGGCCACAACCTCCTCCTCCTCCTCCTCCTCCTCCTCTCCTCCTTCCTCCCCCTCTTCCTTCCCTTCCTCCTGGACGCTGCTGCACCGTTCTCCTTCCCCTCCCCCCCCCTCCTTTTTTTTTTCTTTCTTTTTTTTTTCTTCTTGCGAATCCTTTTTGCGGCGGTCCGTGTCGGCGCCCTTTGAAGGATCCTGCATCGCTGGCTCGTGAAATCTAGTCCTCCAGCCCGGGGACCCAAGAGCGATGTCAATGGCTGCGCTCGCACAGCCCGACCTTTGTTACGGACCAACAGCACCACCACTCTCTCTCTCTCTCTCTTTCTCTCTTCCTCCTCGTCCGTCTCGTCCTTCTCCTTGTCCCTTTTCCTTCGCCGCTTGGAACACCGCGTGCCAATCGTGCGGTACGCCACCATCCTCTCTCTCTCTCTTCGTCTTTCTTCTTCTTCTTCTTCTGCTTCTTCTTCTTCTTCTTCTTCTTCTTGGTTGCTCTCGAAGGGCGAAAGAAGGGGTTGAATCGGGGGAGACGGTAACCATCGTTTCAGCCACGGTTCACCTGCCTCGTCCTCTCCTCGCTCAATCCCTGTGCACGAGCCCAGAAAATATAAAACGGGGCCTCGAAGAGAGAGATTTCTTCTTTCCCAACAACCCTTTCCGGATTCGGGCCAGAGATTTCGAGCCATCTCCTCCGCATAGAGAGAGATTCGCTTCTTCTCGGTTCTTCTTTGGGGGATGTGGGGCGGAAGATGCGCTTTTCTCATCCCGATCGATCGTCAGCTGCGAGGATCTTTATCTTGCGCGGTTTTTTCGGGGAAAAAGTTCCCTCCGCGAGTGTATCTCTTTCCCCCTTTTTTTATTACTAAATTGTAGAAGAAGAATTCGAATGGAGGGGGGGGGGGAAATTTTTGGAATAACTCTTTATTCCAAGGCACGAAAATCGATAGTAGTTCTCTCGATGTTTATAAATAATATTACCTCGCGTTGTGGGAACATTATGATGGATTAGATCATCGTAATAATAATAACGGAACTCAAGTTGAAAACATTTTGATAGAAACAAATTCGATGGAAATTCGTGCAATAACATAATTAAGACGAAGAGAGAATATCTGTTAACGCTGTATTACTTGATCGAACGAAATGACGGGAGGGAAGGAGGAGAAAATTAATTAAACGCCGAAAAGCCCCTAAAATCTTTACCCTTTTTAACGCGAATTTCCGTTTTTGAAACGGGTTAAGAGGTGGTTGAAACAAAAGGCCGGTTGAAAAGTGCCAAGAAAACAGAAATTCCAGGTGTCCCCGGGCCGAAAACGTCGACTTGACTGGTGCCCTCCCTAATTTCCCCGGCCCTGCGAGCGGGGAGCGGGGAAATTAGCGCGGACAGAGGGGGCCGAGGGGAGGACGGTAATCCTCCGGTCGGCCTCTTTGTCGGGAAAATCCCGTGGCGGCAAACAGAAATGAGACACTCGACTCGGGTCTCGAGTCCTTCTTCGAGATGGTTTCCTCGGGTCGGGAGCGTTCCGTGTCCCCCGTTTGGCGCACGAGCAAACACGGGCACGCACGACAGCTCGACGTTTGGAAAAAAGGGCCACGAAGCGTTGGCAAACACCGGGAAAAACGGCCGTCCCATCTCTGGCTCCTGTTGCTCCCGTTTTCCTTCCTTTCCTTTCACATTGGCATTGGAGACGCGTGGGAATGGTGGCACCGATTTCTCGAGGAGGCCCCCCCCCTATTTATAACCGCCGAGGGGGTTAATGGATTTGGTCAATTCCACGTGGAAAACGCGATGAAGTTTGCCCTGATTCGGTCGCTGATCTCTCTTTGTCGCTCGAGGAGGGGGGAGGAGCTCTTGAGGGTTTCTTTTCTTTCTTTTGGGAGGGTGGAAAATGTTTCGGGTTCGCTTCTCGAAGAGGTTGTGTAGTGGGTCGTTTGCCAATCTTCTTGTTATTTGTACAAGGATTTGTATTTTGAAAGGAAAGTATTTTGGAATTTATTTTAAAAGGAAAACAATAGATGCTTAAGTGAGAAATGATTTTTTCCTTTTCTATCTAAAATTCGAACATGCATAAATTACATACAATACATGCAAAAGTATATATATATTATTCGATCAAGTTATCTTATCAAAATCGCCAATAATTCTTTCGTTAAATGTTTCAAGTATGAAATGGACGATAACTTTCAAGTTTTTTTTTTTCTCGAGTAACATATGCGAATACTTTTTCAATTAATCGTATAAAGAATTTTTCGGGACGCAACCAAATCCATTTTAAATCGAATTAATAATGAGATTTACGATCGAGATCAAGAAACAAGGATTTTCTTGCTCTTTCTCCGGGAAATAAAGAAGGAGGAGGGAGGAAGGGAGGAAGGGAAGGAGGGTGTCGCGAATTTTCCCTCGATTTAGTCGTTCTCCGCGCCACTTGACCCTCTGCCTTTATCAAGAATACTTGATCTCCGCGTTTAATCCGCGCAGGCATCCGTCGTCCTTCCACCCCGAATTCTCCTCCTTCTCGAGTGCTTCGACAAAAGCGCATCCTCTCTCTCTCTCTCTCTCTCTCTCTCTCTCTCTCTCTCTCTCTCTCTCTCTTTCTCTCCTCTTCCTTTTTTGCTCCCGAATATTTTCCTCGATCAAGAGATCGTTGATTTTTCGAATCTTTCGGATCCGAGATCGAAGGAACCGAGAATTCTGTAATAAGATTACGTGCAAGAGGGGGATAAGAAAAAGAATTTGTAAGAATATATTACGAGAGGTATCTCGTGATTATTTCGAATTCGAGAGATGAAGGTGTACACGAGAGGATATCGAATTAAGTAAGAATAAAGATTCGCGCACGAATTAATCCAAAGGGATTGGAAAAATCGCTCCACAAATTTGGAGAATCTGTAGAAAAGAAGAAAAAAAGAAAGAAAGAAAGAGGAAAAAATGGAATCGAAAATAGAGAAGAAAAGAAGTCGAATAAGAGTTTGGCCTGGAAAATCAGTTTTAATGTCCGCGTTTCCCGGGGCCCCGAGAGATCCTTTTTCCAATATCCTGAAAATTAAAACGGGAAACAATCAGCCGTTGGACGAAACGAATCGAGCGAAACTGGATCAAACGTGCCTCGCAGCTTTAATTATCCAGCGTGTCCAACCTGCGATCGCAGCCACGAGCAGCAGCAGCAGGAAGAGGAGGAGGAGGAGGAGGAGGAGGAGTGCACGCGGAAAATTGCACGCTCCCGTTTCTGTCCTGGAAACGTGATTTGCTTAGCGTGCACCTGCACACCTGGCGCCCCCCTCTCCCCCCTCCTCGACATGTCGCTTAGCGTTCCATTACCGCTCGCGCCCCCTCCCCCGGCCTCTCATCCGCCCACGCTTGATTTTTCCTCTTCCCCCTCCTCCACTCGCCCCCGTTTTCCCTCGATATGGAAATTGTTTCGAGCGGCGGAGGATGGAGAAAATTGGCCGATTTCATTGGCCGATGGGAGCTTGTTGGAGCTCGTGGAGTTTCGAGAGAATTTTTCTGGATGGGATGTTCTCCGCATTTTGGAATATTTTTCTTTTTTTTTTTTTTTTTTTTTTTTTTTGGATCCCTCGATTCGAAATTGGACAATTTTTTTCCCCCTCCATCTGCAGCTCGAACCCGTCTTTGGATTATATCGAGGGGTGGATGAGTTTCGTATAATAGTAGAAGTTTAGAAGAATGGATTTTTAAATTTTCCGTAATTATCTCGCGTTAGTTTTCTCGTCGGAGTTTTAACAGTTGAAAAGTTGATTTTGTCTTCTTCTTCGAATGTTCGAGTACATAGTTGAAGGCTGGTTGCCACATGTTTTTAAATTTTTCTTTTTCTTTCTTATATATATATAAGAAATTATATTTTATTGACGAAGCCGTAATAATAGGAAAGGAAGAATAAATCAAAGAGCGATTAATTATAACGCGATGTTCGTTCAAAAAACAGTTGGAATCGTAAATTGTTTATCTCGATCTCAAATAGAAAAGAAGCAAAAGAAGAGAAACGTGACCGAAAGAAGGTCCACCGCTTTCAACCGCGACAAGAGAAAGAACAACCCCATAACCTCCTCTTCCACCCTCCCCCAAAAAAGAGGTACGAATCAACAACCCTTTCTTCCAAACTTTTTTCGCGACAGAAGAACACACACGCGAATTAATTGGACAAAAATT
Source organism: Apis laboriosa (assembly GCF_014066325.1). Lineage (NCBI taxonomy): Eukaryota > Metazoa > Arthropoda > Insecta > Hymenoptera > Apidae > Apis > Apis laboriosa. The sequence continues at coordinate 834,799 of NW_025223582.1, forward strand.
CCCGCCAACAACCCCCATTCTTCCTCCTGGAGGATAATTCACTCCCCCATCGTCGTCACAACATCCCCGATACGAACGCGTTTACGACCTAAAAAAAGAAAAAAGAGAAGAAAGGAGGAAGAAACAACGAAAGAAACGAGGACAGTCGAACAGAATTACTTTTCGTCCAACTTACGTTTCGAGGCGTTTTTTATTTTTTATTTTTTCCCTCCCCGTGATATTTTCTTTACTCTTCCTCGTCCCACGCGTTGCGTGCACGCACCCACGCGGCCAAGCACGCGCCGCCTCATTACGATATCGCGTGCTTGCCTATCGAGGCTTGCGAGCTTCGGCCATTTTGCTGTCCGACCAACACCGAACCGATCCGCTTCGTTGCTCGATCATTCCTCGTCTTATTTCTCGCTCTTGAAGAGTTTTTGGATGTCGAGGATGAAGAATATTGAATGTTGGTGATACGTCTCCTTTCTTTTCGAATCGTAAATACGAGAAAGGGGTGGTGATATTGGGCTGCAATGGAGAGACGTCACTTTTCCTCGAGTCGAAGAAGACTTGGATTTTGCGGGGGATGGAAATTGGAATTTAATCTTGGCGTGGAGTTTAATGAAGAAAATATATTATAATATATCCATTCGCAAATGCTATCGATATTTTCAAAAAATATCGATACTTTAGCCGTAATGTATATGATCGGTGAGTTGTGCATGATTTAGGATGCGTTGCAAAGCTCTTCATTGTCGAACTGTGTATGGTGGGAGGCAATCGAATGTAACAAAAAGTTCATATAAATAGACTATGTTGATGTTGTATCTGGAAAAATGAAGAATGGGGGGTGCGAGGAGAAGGAATGTGGGATGATAATTTTTGCTTTTGACGGTATTTGAAAAATGAAGAAGGAAGGGAACCGTTTTTTCTTTCGTTATTAAAGGAGGAGGGGAAGATTCGGAAGGGTAGAAATTAAAACCGTTGTGTGACTCGAGGCAATTTATTGGCTCCTGGATGCAAATTCGCCTCTGTTTCGGCAACAATCCCATTTGGGTGATTAAGATAAAATGCGAAAAAGGTGGTTACAGAAGGCTATCTGTATAATAAAACTCTTTAATAGCTTGATATTTATTCTCTCTCGAGTTACACGAGTTATACGCGTTTATGGAGAACCTTTTAATTTTAAAAGCGAAAATTTAAAGGCTTAATGGAATTCTTGCGGAAACTAATGGAGAAACTATTTAAACTATTTTAACTAATCTAAATTGTAATCTCTAAATTTCCATAGGAATATATCACTCGACGTTGGAAAATTGTAACCGCGTTATCTTCCCTCTTTTTTTTTTTTCTTTTCTTTTCTTTTTTTTATTTTTCCACCAAACAACAATCTCGACAAAGATCGCGCGTTTAGGAACACGATTCTTCCCACGAAACAAATCTAATCTGGATGGATTTTCGAAGGACAAAAGGGGGGAGGGGAAAGGGAGAAATTTGCTCATTTTCGGAATAATGAGAGGAAAATTGAGCGGAGGCGGAAAGGAACGCGCGAACCGAGCCCTTGGTTGAAAAATCCACCCCCTCGCCACTCCCGGATAGAATCTGGCGCAGAATTGGCGCGATCGTTAGCCGGGGAGGGGGAGGCGTCCCCGAGGGAAATCTGCAGGAGTGCGTGTCGAATGTGGCCACGGCAAAACGGTTCAACGATGCCCGCGAGAGAGGGCGTCCCACCCCTCCCACGCTGTCGATGAAATTTCGAAAAATCTCTATCCTCCTCGCCCCTTCTTCTTCCTCCCTTCTTCTTCGCGCGCGAGGAGTACACACGTTCGCTTCGTGGCGTACGATTCTTTTTCCAACCTCGAAGAGGATTCTTCTCCAAAATTTTTATTCCGCTTACCAATTATTATTAATTCTTATATTATAGAGAATTTTTACTTTATACATGCAGGCTACAGAAAAATAATAACAAGTTTCAACGACGATTATTAGGGGTAGAGAATTTCGCAACTTTATTTCGAGGGTTTATTCGAAGAAGAATAGAAGAGCAATAGTCTGCTTCGTAACTAAATCTTCGAACAGTTTACATTTACAAAAGAGTGAGAAAGAGAGTATTCCGTAGAAATGGCTTCGAAGGCTGGTGGAAAAAATTCGTGGATCGCACGAATGATGATGATGGTCGTATCGAGGCATCATCGAGGCGATTCAGTGGCGGGCAATTTGCGTTTGACCGGGCGTGGAATCCGCGGTGGTTGTCGATCGTTGTAATAAATGGGATAATGACGTAACGGTGTAGGCCACGCGAGGAGGCCGAATAATTATTTGCCCTGTGCCACTCTCTCGCCGTTTCCCTTCGAGACGAGGAAATCTCCCTTCCGAGGTTCTTTCCTCGATCCCTCCCTTCTTTCCTCGATCAGTTTCGATCGGCATTGGATATTCTCAGAATTTTTCCATTCTCTTTGGACGAGAATCGTTTCAAGGGTTTGAGATCGTGTCAAGTTTTTGTTAGATTAGATTTAGATCAATGTTACTCGACAGGAGGGTTTTCATTGGATATTTTTCGATGGCAACTGTGTCGTTGAAATATTTATTAGATATTCTCGAGGGCAGAACTTTTCCATTCTCTTTAGAATTTTTGGAGAATTGCTTGAAATTGTGTTAAATTTTTTTTAGATTAGATTTAGATTAATGTTACTCGACAGGAGGTTTTTAATTGGATATTTTTCGATGGTACCTGCGTTGTTGAAATATTTTATTGAATATTCTCGAAGATTCTTGGCAGAATTTTTTCATTCTTTTTGAAGTTTTTGGAGTTTTTGGAGAATTATTTCAAGCGTTTGAGATCGTGTCAAATTTTTGTTAGATTAGATTTAGATCAATCGTCGTTGAAATATTTTATTGGATATTCTCGAGGGCAAAACTTTTCTCTTTAGAGCTTTTGGAGAATTGTTTGAAGCGTTTGAAATCGTGTCAAATTTTTGTTAGATTTAGATCAATGTTACTCGATAAGAGAATTTTAATTGGATATTTTTCGATGCGTCGTTGAAATATTTTTTAGAATATCTCGAAGATTCTTGGCAGAATTTTTCCATTCTTTTTGGAGCTTTTGGAGAATTGTTTAAAGCGTTTGAAATCGTGTCAAATTTTTGTTAGATTAGATTTAAATCAATCGTCGTTGAAATATTTTATTGAATATTCTCGAGGGCAAAACTTTTCTATTCTCTTTAGAGCTTTTGGAGAATTGTTTCAAACGTTTGAGATTGTGTCAAATTTTTGTTAGATTTAGATCAATGTTATTCGACAGGAGGATTTTCATTGAATATTTTTCGATGGCACCTGCGTCGTTAAAATATTTTTTAGGATATTCTCGAAGATCTTCGGTAGAATTTTTCCATTCTTTTTGGAGCTTTTGGAGAATTGCTTGAAATCGTGTCAAATTTTTGTTAAATTAGATTTAGATCAATGTTATTCAACAGGAAGATTTTCATTGGATATTTTTCGATGCGTCGTTGAAATATTTTATTGGATATTCTCGAAGATTCTTGGCAGAATTTTTCCATTCTTTTTGGAGTTTTTAGAGTTTTTGGAAAATTATTTCAAGCGTTTGAAATCGTGTCAAATTTTTGTTAGATTAGATTTAAATCAATCGTCGTTGAAATATTTTATTGAATATTCTCGAGGGCAAAACTTTTCTCTTTTGGAGAATTTTTTTAAAGCGTTTGAAATCGTATCAAATTTTTCTTCAATTAGATTTAGATCAATGTTGCGAAATATTTATTATAACGCTTTGATTCAAGAAAACTAACTCTAATCTAACCGCCAGTGTTCTCACTCGCGTATCTTATCAAAAATTTCTTGCGCGCGAATGCAAGGAAGCTTGTCATCGCAACGCCGACGACACGCATATGAAAAAGGCAAAGGAGAAAAGTAAAAACGTAATAAAACGGGAGAATGGACGGGAGTTGAAACTCGTTTGTTTCGTTATCTTTCGTTGTTCAATGCCCGCTCCTCTCCTAATAACCCTTCCCTGTCCGACGTGATGATCGATCGCAATCTTTATAGCGCGTGTTGTACTTCATTAGCCGGCGTCAAAGACACCGATGTCGCGCAATTATCGCAGCTGATAACGAGCAATTGCGATTACAATCGCTACCTTTGACTCATTACCATTTGTCTGCTCGCACATTTATCATATATCCCTGTCTAATGAAATTGTTTCGCATGATAATGCAGTCTAAGTTCAAGTTTACGAATAAAGAAAGAAAGAAAGAAAGAAAGAAAGAAAGAAAAAAAAGAAAAGAAATATGCAACCACGATTCGTCTAACCGAATGATTCACAGAATAAAAACAAGAATCCAACGAATCCTTACGAAGAACGAAAGCCCATTTATATTTCTATTTCATCTCGAACGAACAAATTTTTCGCTTTCCTCCACCCCCCCCCCCTCTCGTGTGCCTTACGAGAGAGAGAGAGAGAGAGATCCGATTCGACTCGAGTGAAGAAAGGAGAGGGGGAAGGCAAGACGCGCAAATCCGTAGGGAGCGCAATTTCTGGAAAAACGAATACCCACCGCGGCGAATTGCACGTGTCGAATGCTAATGCGTGGCTGGTGGCACCTGCGCTGCCACGGAGCAATGAGAGCCGAACAAGGCGAAAGGCGGTTATTCATGAACTGCAGCCAGCCGCGCGCTCACCATCGACACGGCGCACAAAAGGGGAGGGGGAGGAAAAGAGGAAAAGAGGAAGGACGGTGTGCGTGTATGCGGGCGCTGATTAACGAGAGGCCGTTGCTGCCTGGCCGACACGTAGCTGGGCGTTAAAACCGAGATACCGAATAATATCGTCCATCGCGCAGGATCTGACTTTTCCATTTTCCTTCAATATCCTTCTTTTGAGATATCGATTCGAAGCGATTGAGATTTCAATTCGTTTCTCGATCGAAAATTTTAATTGTAACATTCGATAATCTTCGAGACACAGATTCGGGTAAATTAATAATACGATTTCCTTTCTAAATACATATATATATATGTAATAAATATAAAACGAAACATTCGATAATCTTCGAGACACAGATTCGTAAATTAATAATACGATTTTCTTTCTAAATATATATATATATATATGTAATAAATATAAAACGAAATATTCGATAATCTTCGAGACATAGATTCGGGTAAATTAATAATACGATTTCCTTTCTAAATATATATAAATATAAATATAAAACGAGGTCGAGGATTGTTTTTTTTTTTTCGTTGAAAAATGGAAGGAACAAAGCTTCCTTCTTCCCGTCGATAACGCCAGCTGACATTCCGATTCACGATTTATAGCGGCGCGTGTCACCTGTCGCGTCCAACTTATTTCCAGGAGGAGGACGCATCGAGGCGAACATCTGTCGCGGTCCCCGCCCCGGTGGCTCCCCCCAAACGGTTCGAAAATTCGGATGGAGCGTGTGACAGCCGTCGGTCATCCGTCGTTCACGAACAATCACGAAGGTTGGGGAACCGCGAGTTCGTTTCACGCTGTAATTTCGTTAGGAACCGTTCTCCTCGCGGTTTCTAAAGTGGCCGCAATTTCGCGGGAGGGAATTTGGGTCAGCTTCTTAAAATCTTCGACTCGAAGCGAGCTGGCTGTCGTTTTTCTTTTTCCAAGGGAAGGGGTAGGTTTGGCGAAGGATTTTTCGATTGATTTGAATTGTGATTTCTTTCTCCTTTTTTTTTTCTCTCCAGGGGAGGAGAGGGTGAAAAATGGTATTTTGAGAATCGTATTTGATCGTAAAACAGAGAAGTTTGAATTTTATTTTATTTGTTATAAACTTCTTTTTTTCGAAATTCTGAAACAAAGATCTAACGTAGGCATTGATCGATAAGGCAAATCACTTTCTCCAACACCGGCAACACTTTTCCAAACCTCGAAAATACAAGAGAACTCTTGTCCCAACTCCACATCCATTAATAACCCTCTCCCAGAGAAACCACCCTCTCCATGACACTGCGAGGACCATCGCATCCCTTAGCTCGATCTTGGAACGATTCCTCCTCCTCCTCTTCTTCTTCTTCGACGGAGAGAGAGAGAGAGAGAGAGAATAATCCGTGGCCGATAAAGGGGCGGACGTGTCTTGCAACCCCCGTCGGATAGGACGCTCGTTTTTAATAGAATCGAACAGGCGGTAAGCCGATCCCGGCCGATCTGTCTTCCTGCCTCCTTCCACCACCACGACAACCGATCCACCAATCGAGAGACGACCCCCTTCCTCCTCCTCCTCCTTCCCTGGCTTCCTTTCCCCGGAAGCAAACAACCCCTGGCGCGATGCTAACGGCCGTCCCGCAGCCAAGAGTTGATGGATATCCCCGAATGGATCTTGTTGCGATCTTGTTTCTGGTGATCTTCTGGTGAGCGATGATCTTCGTCCTCTTCGTCCGCCTTTCGAGTTAGTTACGCGTGTTAGGGGGATGAGAGTCGCGTTGTGTGTGACGAGTAAAGAAGGAAGGGGTTGTGGTAGGTCTGTTTTGGGGTTGGAGGAAACTGGAACTTCGTTTACGTAGTGGTGGTCGAAATTGGGGGTAGGTTCTTTTTAAGGGTAATGGTAATTTGACAGGGGGAGGAGGGTAGTGGTGCTCTCTTTGCTCGTTTGAGGATTGGAAAGAAGAGGTTGTGAGATACGAAATGTTGTTAGAGCATCCAAAATTTTATCGTCCGAATCGAGGATCGAGGAAAATATTTTGATTTTTGATATACCTTCTCGAGTTGAATAATCGAAGAAGGGAGAAGCAAGGACAAAGGAAATGAGCTAATTAGGGAGAGAAACGCGCGAGGCTGATTATGATGTTATGATATAAATAATTATATATATTAAATAATTAAATGTTTTAATTGGAAATTAAATGTAATAGTAGTTATACTATATATATATATAATAAATAAATAAATAAAAAAATTTATTAAGTAATTATATTTTAATAGTAATTAAATTAATATGTAAATAAATGTATAAAGAAATAATCAAATTACATCAACGAAATGTCAGATTGCCAGTTCAAAATTAATATTATGTATATATGAAAATTGAATTTTTATTATTCGATATAAAGATACAAATAAAAAAATTGATCCAATTAAAACATGTAAGCCGTGAAATCCAGTTGCTATAAAAAAAAATTGAGCCATAAATTCTATCATTAAAACAAAAATCGAGGGAAGAAAAGAGTTTTCGAATTCGGTTTCGTTTTTACGCCGGGGACATTATTTCGCATCGCCTTTGCCGCGGCAAGGATCGTTCGAGGAGAGGAGAGAATCGTGGGAAAAGGGGTGGGTTGAAAAGGGACAGAGCTCAAAGGCGGCGAAACGCGGAAATTTTCTCCGCCGCTTTTCACCCTCCGGGCCGAGCCACTTCCGACGGAGAGGAAAATTGAACCGACCGATTTTTCATTTTTTTCCAACCGATCTCTGTGTCGATTCCCTTGCCGGCGATCGAGAATTAATAAAAGAATCGAAAACTGAAATGAATAGATGGCCCTACGTAGATACGATCGAGAATAAATAATAAGAGAAAAAAAGCTTGTTTCGAGTATTCAACATTTCTGACACTTGCCTAAATATGCCGTGTAATTCTTTTTCACCAGTTTTTTTTTTTTTTTTTTTTTTTTTTTTTTACCGTAAACGCAGAAAACGTTTGAAAATATTCCAGGGACAAGAGACGATTCTTATGTACAAAGAAGAGATTGCTCGTTTGGCGGCGGGATAAAAAATTTCATTGGTCAAAGGGCGAGAGAATTATAAATTGTTTCTAAGGTTGTTCCCAGCGAGGTCTAGTATCTAAGAAGGTAAATAATTCTTGTCTGGTTCCTCGCCGGTGGTGGTAAGAAGATGTTTTTTGAAAGAGTCTCTCTCTCTCTCTCTCTCTCTCTCTCTTTACGCGCAAGAAGGTAATTTACCACCCTTGACGATGTTTTCGCAAAAACAACTGACGCTAAAGTCTCGGCCGCTTCGCCTGGAATAATTCTAAACGCGGCGGAGAGCGACGAAAAAAAGATTCTCCGTGAAGGAAACCGCGGCCGCTTTTATCCAGGTGAACACGGTGGAAAAGTTTCTTGTAAACTTTTCGAGAGCAGAGAGATTTCTTTAAATAATCGTAACCTTGTTAACCCTTTCTCGTGAAAATTAATTGTGCGCCTCTCGGTGAAAGTCAAAAAGAAAAAAATGTTCGCACGCACAGCTTTCATCAAAAGCTTCCCGTCGAAAATTTCCAACGTTGACGTATAACCTATAATTCACATCTATAAATTTATTATTATAAATTCCAAACCTTTTTTACCATCAAATCTACCAAAAAAAAAAAAAAACTTTTTTATCCTCCGTCATTTTCCTAGAAAGAAAAACATTCCAGAAGAAAACTCGACAAATACCTTCCTCCCCTCGACGAATATCCACGAAACGTCCATCGAGACCAGTCGAGATAAATTTCTCAACCTCCTTTCGCCTTTCCTTTTCCTTCCAAAAAGCAAAAAAAAGGAAATCGAAGAAAATCGCGAGAAATAGAAAACGAAGGAGAACAAGAATAAGAACAAGTATAAGAAGAAGAGGAGGAGGTAGAGAACGATTTGCAAAGCGCGTTAACAAAGAGCGGAGAGGACGACAAAGAGCGTAACCACCCCACCTCCTCCTCCTTGTCTCGCGCGCGCGCACTCACCACACACACACACACACACACGCACACGCACACAGGTCCCCCTCGACGGGTAAACGTGCATGCGCGTGCACATATTGCACGTACGTCGCGGCATATGCGTGAGGGGAGGCAAGAAGGGCGTTTCTGTAGGCGGTCGCCACCCCCCACCACGTGGCCAAGAGCCTCGCCGGGGGTCGAGGGTGGGGGGAGGGTGAGCGAGACAGGAAACGCGCGGTGTGTATCCTGGAGAAGGGCGAACCGAGGTCCCTTCCACCGACAGACTCGTCTCTCCCCTTGCTCCTTTTTTCCCTTCTTTCTTTCTTTCTTTCCTTCCTTCTTTTCCCCTCTTCCCGTGTGCACGAGAAGCAACGGCGGAGGGGTGGAGGAGGCGAGATCATCATCCAAGCAATGGGGAGGGGGGTTGATTTTCGTATTGATACCGTACATAGGATCTGGATCTGGTATATTTTCGCCGGACAATAATTCTAAAAAAGGGGCCGTAATTTGTGAGGGATCGTGTTTTTCGGGGGGAGGATCGTTGAACGTGTCGCGGACATGTTGAAGATAGGTTAGGTTAGGTTAGGTGATTTCTGTACATGTTCGAAGCAGTTTAATTGTTCTTGACATCGTGGGAATCATCCCCTAATGGACGTAGTGCAACTTGGTATGAAACAAATAATAATTTGAATGAGTATAAGGCGATTGTATCTGTTCTCTGTCAATTTGAATCGTTATTACACCCAAGAATTCCTTTAATTGAAACCGAATGATTTAAAACAATTAAAAATTAACTCGTTTCAACGATCGAATTCACATTGCTCAACGAATAAGAAAGGGACGTCTTCGAAAGAAGAAGAAGAAGAAAAAAATAACTCCTTGTATAACGTTCAGAATTCAAGGCTCGCGATTCAATCCCCCCCCCCCCTTCCGTCGAGAATTTTCCACGAGATGACCGAGTTTCCGGGCGGTGATTCCACGCGTGTCGGGCGCGCGAGGCCGCATAGGAAAAAACGAGAAGGAGGAAAGGAAAATAAAAGGATCGCGGCACAAAGTGGTCCAGGCAGCGCGAAGAATTCCCCTCGGTTCGGGGAGACGAAAATTCTTGGAATTCTTTCGGCGAGCTCGCCCCTCCGCCGGCTCACGCATGGCGCCACCAAAGTGAAATAGACTCGAATAATATATTTCGAGGGGGAGGTGGGGGGGAGCCCGAACCTTTTCGAACATTCCGCCTCCCAAATTTTATTGTTCCTCGATCGCCTCGTTTCACTTTCCTTTCGTGAAACTACTGAGGGTGAATAAAAAAAAAAAAAAAAAAAAAACAACGATCGACGAAACATTATCATCCAATGATCCATTCTACCAAAAAAAATAAAATCCACGCTCCTTTCTTTAATTTCAACAATACGTGCATCGTAACATCTCTAAATCACTCTGATTCAAACGGAAACACTGAAGAACAGAAAAGGACCGTAAAAAAGGGGGGGGCAGGGATAGGAAAATTACAAGGAAAATTTTGCTTTGTTCGTTCGTGCTACTTCTCCAAAAGAGAGAGAGAAAGAGAGAGAGAGAGAGTTGCTTTTGGATAGCGAGGGCAAGGTAATGCGATGGCGGCGTGATGTTGTCGGAGGGTAAATATTAATTAGCGTGCCTCTGTGTTCATTTCGTTGTGCCCCGTTTGCACACCGGCGTTTCCGAGGAACGGCGTTAACCCGAATAAACACATTTTCGCCCGGCGCCAGTCACACCTTCCGGGATTTTGGCTTTCCCGAATAATTAAACGAGGCCCTCCCTCTCTCTCTCTCTCTCTCTCCCCCCCCTTCGCGAGGCCGTTTCCGCCGAAATTTCACGCTCGGTATCGATCTCCCTTTGCCTATCGGCCAAATTTCGACCAATTCGCCCGAACCGTTTAGAACGAGCAAATATCCCTCGCCATACCGTCGACGTTGTTCCCGCAATGCGACTTCTTCTGTACTGCTTGAGGGGAGGGGAAAAAATGAATGAGTTGGTCCCCCTTTTTCTTTTTTTCTTTTTGAGTCCGAGGAACTCGTATATATCGAGGATATTAATGGATACTATCGAAGGGGACAGAATATTCTCTGATTTGTTCAATAATAATAATAATAATAATAATAATAATAATAATAAATATGGATCTCGTGTATTTCATAAAGAGGATACATGTAAATAGGTTTAAATAACATTTAAGATTTAAGAGAAATGAGAACTCTTTTTAAAAGAGAGAGAGAGAGAGAGAGAAGGTCGTTCTATTGCCTTCCATCCGTCCCTTCCATGAAGAAGGACGGAACAGAGTTGAGCGAAGGCGAACCACGAATAAGGAGCAAGGATTGGACGGAGGACGTGATATCGGGCTGCTCGATGACGAGCGATGGGCTCGAGAGGGAGGTAAAGAGGGGGACGCAGAGGGAGGGGGAGAAAAGGAAAAAATCGGAAAGGTGAACAGCGGTGAAAAGCAAAGAGGGTTGACGAGCGGGAGGAGGGGCAGTTTTCTGTCTCTCACCATCGAAGCGTGAGGCGGACAAGTCCACGGCTCTTCGTCCACGTTTGTAGCGGCTAAGCCGGCGCGACATCTCGAAAACCACGACACGGCCTTTGGGCCTTTCATCGTCTTGCCATCGTTCTCTGGTACTACTACTCCTCTGGTAACGTTTCGCGTTACGCAATACGCCGACCACCTAGGGAATTTCGCTGCTCGCGCGCCACCATCCGCTCTCTCGTGCAATTACTCCTCTCTCTCTCTCTCTCTCTTCTCGTTTAAGCGTTTAAGCGTCTCAAAGAGACAAATCGATCTTGGAGATTCGATCGAAGACAGCGAACATTTTTATTTTTCAAGAGGGTTTAGTTTAGTTTTGGAAGAATTATTTTAAAAAAAAAGTGAAAAACAGAGATGGTATTATTTCGAAAGAGTTTAAAAATTGAAAGAGGAAATATGTGATAAAGGAATTAGGAAATTATAGGAATATAGACTACCAACTGCTTAATCACGTGGTTTGTGAAACACTTCCGGCCAACGAATGTTTTAGGGCGTGAATCGAAACGAAACGAAACGAAACGGGAAAAGATGTAGAATAATAATTAACGGAGGAATAACAAGTACGACGTGCGGAATGCAGCGTTTTTTCCCTTGCGCCACACCTGGATACCATAGTTGCCCCTTTTTCTTGAACGCGTGATCTCTCTCGCGCGTGGAATATTCGAAAATCGTTGCTCCTGCGATAATTTGCGACTCGCTCACCTCGTTTGCTTCTAACCTATAAATTGTAAAATCTATTTTGAGGAATTTCGAGATGTCGACGGGATAGCGAAAAGGATAGGAAGAGTAAAAATTAGAGAAAAGGGGAACGATAAAGTATCCCCGAACGTGGAAGGTTTCCGATAGGTCGGGACGATTAGTATCGGTGCCAGAAACTGTTTTTCCCGACGGTAGCCGATGATAATTACCGGAGATAAACGAGGGAAAGGGACATTCTATCGAGCTGGTGGTCAGCCATCGGTCAGGCAGGGAAATAAACGAAGCTGTAAAAAAAAAAAAAAAAGAAGCTAAAACGACTTTCGACCAGATGACTCGGTTTTCGATCAGGCTATTTCCTTCTGCTTGACCCGCTTGCCAAGTGACTCTCCCAATGGACAACCGTCGTCATTTTTCCATCCTCGTCGTGTAATTCTTAAATCTGGAATTTTTGATTATATTATTTCCAGACTTTTTCGAAAATTTTTAGAAATCTTAATCCACTTTCATTAAATATTACAAATATACAAAAAAAAAAAAATCTAAAAGAGAGATATATTTATATATTTTCAAATTCTATATCGTACGAAGAGTTCTTTATCATATATATTTAATAACTTGCTCAAAGTCCCTCCACCGTTAACGGTCGAACTCCGTCGGTAAAAAAGAAGCCCTCCAATCGAAAATCCCTAGAAAAGCCGTAATCGTTGGACCTCGGGGCGACGTTCGTTCTCGCGCTTTTCCCTCCATTAACATCTCGTTTTACGAGGCCCTTGAACAGACTTTTACCGGTTTTTGTCACGGCCACGGAACGAGCCAGCGGCCAGGAAGTCCCGATTACCGGTGGTTATCCTTTAATGGCACGCTTCGTGGACCGATCCTGGACCACCGAGTCGAACGAGCGCTCGCCTTTCTATTTTTTTTCTTTTTTTCCTTCCACGCTGACGCGGCAGAAATCATGCTCCAAGGATGATGATCACCGCCGTGATCCTTGTTGACCACGGGAGGGAAAGGGTATCTCGTGTTTCTCTCGTGAGTAGATAGGAGTAGTTTGTTGCTGGGAAGGGAAAAAGAGGACTCGGGTAAACTCGAGCGCCCGAGTGTATAAAAATACTTTTATTAGGTGGGTTTAGAAGAGGAAGAACGTGTTTTACGCGGGGAATGGTGGAGCGCGTTGAATAATTTTCTTTCGTGTTTACCTGCAATACGAATCTACGAGGCGCCGATAGGCATATCGATTTATCCTCTCGCTGGTATTTCGAGGTATTGGAAATTTTTTAATCTTGGATAAATTTAACACTTGCGATTTTATTTAATAGACGATCCGATCCGCGAGATATTTCGAGCGTAAATAGATCGGTGGTGAATGCAATTAAAGTAGCGAAAGAAAAGGGGATGGTTTAAATTCATTTTTACTTGCACTTCGATACTCATTTTTTTCAACTTACTCACGTTTCGTTATCTCTTCACCCGTATGCACACGGATATTTTATCGCATAGATTGGATCGCATAGATTACGTCCAAGTTAAATTAGATCAATTCAATCGGTACGAAACGAATTAATAATACCCAATCGTTTTCGAATCGTTAGAGACGCTCCCTCCATTCCCTCCCAAGAATCCTGGATACGCTCTCTCCCCCAACAATTGGAATTTTTCTCTTCGAGAGGAATACTCGCGATTTCGAATTCCGAGCGAGCGTGGATACAACGCGGTTTCTGAGAGGGGAAGAAAGGAAGAAGAGGAGGGGAAGAAGAAAAGGAGAGGAGGACTTTGGAGTCAAGCCTTATTAAGCCATTGAACTTTCTCCTTTGTCATTTTTTCCTTTCCTTTCCTTTCCTTTTTTCTTTCTTCCCTGCAAACGTACGCATGCAGTCGCTATTCGCGTGACTCATCCCCGCCACGGGTTTTTCCTTCCATTTGCGGAAAAAGAGAAAACCGTTACCGTTCCTTACCGCACTTTGTTTTCCCGAAGGGGTCGCGTCACGTGTAATTCGCCCGCCTTATTCTCCCTTTTCATTCTCTTTACCTACGATTGGATATCTATCTCGCCCACTCCAACGTCTCTCCCTCTCTCTCTCTCTCTCTCTCTCTAGTTTAAATAAATAATCCTCTCGCCTTGCACGACTCGTCGAATAATTTATCCGGGTATCGCGCGAGTTTTTGATTAAGTTGCGGAGGTTGGACTTTAAATTATTTTAAACGTTTTCGAATACTGAATAATAGACATTGTCCATTAGTTCCATGTTGTTATTATATTTTGTAGATAGATTTAGAACATGTGCCAGGGGTTGAAGAAAAAATCCAAAGAAATCTATTCGAATTGATTAAAATTCAACTCCTCTTTGTTTTGGACTTTGAATTATTTTAAACGTTTTCGAATAATAGACATCGTCCATTAGTTCCATGTTGTTATTATATTTTGTAGATAGATTTAGAACATGTGCTAGGGGCTGAAGGAAAAGGAAAAATCCAAAGAAATCTATTCGAATTAAATATATTAAAATTCAATCCCTTTCTGTTTTGGACTTTGAATTATTTTAAACGTTTTCGAATAATAGACATCGTCCATTAGTTTCATGTTGTTATTATATTTTGTAGATAGATTTAGAACATGTGCCAGGGGTTGAAGAAAAAGAAAAAATCGAAAGAAATTTATTCAAATTGGTTAAAATTCAACTCCTCTTTGTTTTGGACTTTGAATTATTTTAAACGTTTTCGAATACTGAATAATAGACATTGTCCATTAGTTCCATGTTATTATATTTTGTAGATAGATTTAGAACATGTGCCAGGGGGTGAAGAAAAAGAAAAAAAATCGAAAGAAATCTATTCGAATTGGTTAAAATTCAACCCCTCTCTGTTTTGGACTTTAAATTATTTTAAACGTTTTCGAATACTGAATAATAGACATTGTCCATTATTTCCATGTTGTTATTATATTTTGTAGATAGATTTAGAACATGTGCCAGGGGTTGAAGGAAAAGGAAAAATCCAAAGAAATCTATTCGAATTGGTTAAAATTCAACCCCTCTCTCCTTTTCGATCTCGTCGTCGCATTCATCGTCGAATAATCTCTAAACTCTAAAATCGAATGAACGAGAGATAGAGAGAGAGAGAGAGAGAGAGAGAGAGAGAGAGAGAGAGAGAGAAAGAGAGCTCTTCCACTTTTCTGTTCGAATTGGACGAAGATGAAAGCACTCTTGGAACGTGTCGCCGAAACGTCTCGATAAATATTAATAATACAGCTTTTTGGCGGTACGAAGGTTGGGGGAGGGGGGCGGGAACGAAGGGAGGAGAGGCCGGCTGCTTCGCAAGAAGGAGGCTTATAGAGGGCGGTGAAGCTTGATCGAATTTAAAATTCACGCAAACAGCTGAATTATGAGGCCTCTTGGAGCGCTCGAGCGGCTTTCTTGCGGAGAAGGCTCGAGGCACAAAGGGCCTTCCGAAGATTCCACCCCATTTGTGTGTTTAACTTTGAACCTCTCTCGTCGGAAGCGTTCCTTTTTTTTCCACCGTTTCCCCTCTGAATCGCGGGGATATTCGACTCGATCGAATCTCTTCGCTCGTTTCTTTCGATAATAATAATATTAATAATATCAATAAGCTGGGATTTTTTTTAAATAAAGACCCTTGGGAAGATTTTTTCTTTTCCTTATCTCGTTCGATAATAATTTTTTAAATTTTCCAAATATATAGTGGACGAAAAGTTCATAAATTATTCAGGCAAAACGTATGTTTCTCAACACACGTGCCTGTATTACGTGTCGTTTCAACGAATTAACCCCCTATTGCATCCCAATTGGAGACTTAAATTTCATGCGCTCCCGCATCGGTGCAAAATACGCGCAGGGATGCACCCGTCGATGTTTTATGATAAAAATATGCATACGTGGGAACAATTTCATTTTCCAATAAAATTTTTAAGTAGACTTTTTTATTTATCTTTCTTTTTCAACTCGTAAAAATTCACGCAACAATTTTCGATCAAATTTTAATTCTCCAAGGAAAAAATTTTCGAACGAGGCTGTTTTTGGACGACAATTAACGCATTAATTCGAAACGATATTATTCCCGGGATATAAAATACTCGACTTAGGGTAACGAAAGTGCAGTAGAAAATTTTACACCCATTTTCAACTAGACTCTTTATTGACCATTTACATATCTTTCTTTTTCAACTCGTAAAAATTCACGCAACAATTTTCGATCAAATTTTAATTCTCCAAGGAAAAAATTTTCGAACGAGGCTGTTTTTGGACGACAATTAACGCATTAATTCGAAACGATATTATTCCCGGGATATAAAATACTCGGCTTAACGAAAGTGCAGTAGAAAATTTTACACTCATTTTCAACTAGACTCTTTATTGGCCATTTACATATCTTTCTTTTTCAACTCGTAAAAATTCACGCAACAATTTTCGATCAAATTCTTTTTCAACTCGTAAAAATTCACGCAACAATTTTCGATCAAATTTTAATCGAGGAAAGGAAAAAATTTTCGAGGCTGTTGTTGGACGACAATTAACGCATTAATGCGAAACGATATTATTCCCGGGATATAAAATACTCGGCTTAACGAAAGTGCAGTAGAAAAGGGAAAAGAGAGGGAAGGAGGAAAAGCGCGGAGGAAATTCAAAAACGCGTGCTCCGCTGGGACACGAGGTTCGGGTACTTTTAATCTTCGATTATCGTTACCCCCTTCTCGCGAAAAAAAGCTGCGTCTGCGGGACAACAAAGCCAGCGCGGATCCCTTTGAAACTTCAATCGAAAATCGCGCTGCTTTATCTCGTCGATTCGCTTGCACCTTGCCGAGTTGTGGAAGCTGTGGGGGAGAAAGATAGGGGGAGTTTGGTTTGGTTCTTGAAAATATTGGGGGGAAACGTTGCTACTGTTTTCGATTCTTTTTCTCTTTTTTTTTTTTTTCTTTGCCTCGACGTTGGAAATTTTTTTTCGCCGATGCATCATCGAAACGAAGGTGTATTTTATACAGGTATATTTTGTAGGCGGGGATATTTAGAAGGAAAAGCAGTCTCGTCGAGATGATTTATCAATTTGGAAAAGTGTATCTCGAGATTTTTTTTTTTTTCGTAGAATCGTTCCTCTGTTTAATAATGAAAAGTTTTGTTGCCGTTTTATTATTTGAACGGGAGAGGGAGGGGGAAGGAAAATTGGTTTTTAAAAATATTCGAAGTTGTAATGGCTATTGCCATTAACGCTGTTGCTTTCTTTCTTTTTTCCTTTTTATTAAAAATAACAAATCATCCCTTGTGAATATTTAGTTGCGAATATCTATATAGTTTGAAGTCTTTTTGTTTATGTTATTAAAAATATTTTTAGGACGTTCTCGTATTTTTAGAAACGTCTTCTAAACGTTTTAAATTTCGTGTAAATTTCGCAAGTTTATTTATTTCCGTAAAAATGAGAGCTCGATGGAAGGATTTTCAGACTTATCTTTGATCTTTCAACAGTTAACAATTTTAATTCAATTCGTATCTACCGAAGCAAAGGCAAATTTACGAACGAAATCTCGAAAGTAAGTTCGTTTAATTTTTTAATAAAAATTTGATGAAATTTGCGTAGAATTTCCATTTATTTATTTGTTCTTCTACTCTTCGTAAAAGAGAAAAAGCTTCTCTCGCGCGATTAACTTTGTAAACAATTAAATTCCATTAAAAAGTATACATTCTTGAAATATACTTTCCATTTGTTCTATTTTAATTCACTCGATGCGTGGGGAAAAAAAAAGGGATTTCCAAAGAAAAAGAAAAGAATTTTTATCCCGCCCGTTAAACGTTCCCAAATTTAGCCAGTTTCACGGGAAAACTCGAGCTTTATGCATATCTGGAGCGCGAAAATTGCGTCGATGGTTTTCATTTAGATCGATTCTAACCAACCGGTTGCAAAAAAATTCAATCTTCGTTGCTATCCCTCTGATAATTCTACCATTCTAAAATAAAACTATCGAATTCTCTCTCTCTCTCTTTTTTTGTATCACAAATAAAACGAAAAAAAAAAATATATTTCGCCAATATTCTAAATAGAAAATTTAAACGAACGATAATTAAATAACTTTACAATACTTTATCGAATTATCATATTCCATCCAACTTTCTTTTACATTTTAAATCGAACCCAAATATTTACTTATCCCGCTAAACACGACGAGTCTTCACTATTATATCCATCGGATTCTATTTACATCGTGCACGGAACGTCCTAGAACCGAAATCCTCTTCCAAAACATTGAATTGAAAATAAATCGTAGAAAGCCATTTCATTTCCATCTCGTTCAAGAGACAGGACGAATCGATCGACTTCCAATTATTCTCCATTACGAATCTCTTAAAATATCCTGCGAGCGAGAATCAATCATTGAAAAAGAAAAGCGTGTATCCATTCCATAACCAGGGATATATAACGCCTGAATCCCTCTCCCTCTCTCTCTCTCTCTCTCTCTGAACTGCGAAAAATCATCTACCAAAGAAAGAACGTCTTCTCTGCATCGAGGACGTACGAGAATATTTTCTGGCTCCGTGATTGGCGCAATCTAAATCAAATCGAGAGACACGTGGACGAGTTACGTGGTGGAAATAGATTAATCAATGGAATTGGTTTCGCGCAAGTATTCCATCAGATTGAACCGGTGGATGTCGAAGAAGCGAGGCGTCGCAAATTTCGACCGGTTGAGAAGAATCCACGCAGGGATAGGGGATATCGATTCGTAGCCCCCCGATAGACAAACCGTTCGAAATCGGAAGATCGAGAGGGGAAGAATACGGGACGGTTAATATACCCTCTTGATGTATCGCGTGGAGGATCTGTGATGATCCCTGGAGGTTGCTGCGGTGGACCGTAATCCCTTATATCCAAAGCCACCGTAAGAGATGGATGGACGGCTCGCGTAACGCGATGGAGAGAAAGGAAAGAGCCCTGCCCCCCTTCCCCTTTTTATCGACTTCGGCGATCGGCGGCCATGTATACACCGTAGCCATATGTCGTTGGCTCTCTCCTTCGTGTGTATGTTGCCCTTTCCGTATTATTTATCCGTGCCCCCCTTGCTCCGTCCACGGAAGGGGGGAGGGAGGGATCCCGCCACGGACCATGAATTATCCGGAATTGCCGAAAATTGGCTCCAATTTTCGTCAGCCGGCGGATCCGTTCGACGACTCGAAAGGTGAAACTAGCTGCCCCCTCATCCCTCGTTCGAGGCACGAAGAGGAGGAACACGCGTTGTCCCCGCGAGCTGTCCCCGCCGTCAGGAACATGGTGCGCACGGCTGACAGGTTAACGCACCAGGTTGCGCGCGAAATTCTTGGTGGAAACATTCGTTGGTTGGAAGAACGGGATGGAGAAGAACAGAAATGGATGGAGTGATTTTTAGAATGTATTTATTAATTCGATTCGAATTACTTCAAATTCGAGTTGTAAAAGTTTAAAAAGCTTACTTTTCGCGCTCCAGCTTGGAAGATCGAAGCTGCTGAAATGATTCGTCGCTGAGAGAGAACCAAAGTCAAATTTTAAAACTCTCGTGGAGAAAGTGAGAAGAATCGCAAGAAAGATTTTATCCGATTAAATCTTGAATTAATCGATCTGCATATATACGTACGTACGTTACACGGCCACGTTACATTTACGCGATTTGTAAAGCGGCGAGCATGGAGGAATTCCCCGTGCTAACGAGAGAGCTCCGTCCCATCTGCATACGCAGCAGAGTTACGCGGTACGAGTTGAGCGGCGCGAATGCAGATTGCGCGAAAGATTAAGAGGAGGGGAGAGAAACTTCGCGCCGCTTGATATTTTAATCAACTCTCTGGGGCTCTGTTCGTATTAATCGGGCCTTGCTATAAATCAACACTCCCCGTGTTCGTTGCCTCGAGTTGACCGAACCGGACTCGAGAACCAGTCGGTCGGTTCACCACCTCTCCGGCCGCATCGAGGAGCAGGGAATCTGTCGAGAGGAAACGCGAGGATTCCTTCTCTCTCTTCCAAAAACTTTGCGAAGTGGAGGCATCCTCCTCTGACTAGGTTTCAAATGAATTTTATCATTTCCAACCCTCGAGGGGTTGGAATTACAGGGAGGCGAGAAATTATGCTTACGGATAATTTGTAAGCGAGGATAGTCGCGTGATGATGTGGTGGTAAGGCGATAATCATATTCGAGACGTATTTCTCGAATTCGTAACCAAGTCAACGTACGTTGTCAGTGGCTGTGTTTCGATTGGATACGAGTTTTCGCAGCTTGTAACGCAGCGTGATAAAATACCCGATCGCGCGTTTCAACGGCGAGGAGTTAATATGCGAAGCGTAACTGGTAACGTGGTATCTCTCCTTGGCACGAGAGAGAGAGAGAGAGGAGAGATGGAGGCTCCTCTCGAGGCAACCTAAAAGGGAAAGTCTCCTATGGGATCTAATGGTAATAGTCAGCTCTGAACGCGTTCCGGTCGCCCCCGATATAGCTCGATATCGGCGACTTGCAAATGCACTCGTGCAACTCGGCCATATGCAGATGCAGGGCCCGCAGCTGCGCGGAGAAACTCGCTTCCTAATGCTTCGCCCTACACTGTATTCCCGCGAAACTGTTCGCATCGAGTCGTAAACGCTCGCGTTTAGGACAATATTTTCGGTAATTATCGAATTATGCGATAAGAAAAGAAGTTGCTCGAAAAGGAAGAAAGAAGGGAAAGAGAAGAAGCCGTTCCACTCCTTGGCGCAAAAGGAAGGGAACTTTTAGATCTTGGACGATCTAATTGTTGAACCTTGGATCTCCTCTCTCTCTCTCTCTCTCTCTATTCCGACGGAGCACGCGTCGAAGGCGTGCAAAAGAGAAAAAGGGAGGTTGCGTGCCTCCACGCGATCTCGCCAGACGTCTCAATCGGCAAGGAAGGTCCCTGTAAATTACCTGTCCGCAACCGTCCGGCGGATCGCGTCCATAAAAGTGTCCACGCCGCATATTATTCCCATGTTAGGATTCGAAGCCGCGCCGGGGAAACTCCGCGGTTTCCTTCGCCGTCCCCTTTTGCAACGCGCACACCCCTCCCTCCCCCCTTCTCTCTCTCCTCCACCTTCTATCCGGAGAGACAGATCCTCCTCGCCTATGTTTTTTCCGCCTGTTTGTCCTTCTCTCTGCCTTCGTCTTCGCGACGTTTATGGCGCTCGACGGACCGGGAGAGCCTTCTTACGTTCACGGGGAGGGAGGAGGGGAGGGGAGGGGCTCGAAGATCGTTCGGCAGATATCTTTCAGAGAAGGAATCCTTTGTTGCTCGAAGACAACTTTTGGAAAGGGGGGGGGGGGGAGAGGAGGAGAGGGACAGCTACTGGGTCGGGTTTCTAAGCTTTCTGGCTTCGCGTTGATTGATTCATTTTTTGGAGGTGTGGCAGAAGAGGAGAGACCGTGAACAAGTGGATAAATCGTCGGGGTTGTTGTGTATCCGTGGATGAACCCATCTCGAGCTAGGATTTCTTTTTCTCTCTGTCGAAGAAGTGAAAATCGTACGCAAAATATAACATTTACCCCTTATCTTTTCGCCTCCACTTTTTCCTATTATGATCGATCGATCAAGTTGTGTGTAAATTATTTCCCGTCGAATGGTCAAAAATTCGCCAAAAAGCCGAGCAAAACCCGTCTCTCGACGAAATTTCCAAGAGTTTCGTTAACAAGATCCATAACCAGAGGTGAACGATCGACGCGTTCCCCCCAATTAAACCACAAATTCTCTCTCTCTCTCAGTCTAATTAATTCATCTAACTCGCGGAAACGAAGGAAGAGAAAGGAAGAGAGAGACTCGTTCCGGATCGAAGAAATCATTCGTATAACAAATAAATAAATAAAACGGGGAGAGAGAATGACGGGTAGAAGAAGAGAGAGGGAAGAAGAAACGTTAAACGAGGATCGGTTTCCCACGGGGGGCGCCACCCACGGCGGGGCGCTCGTCCAGGTAGGTACGCGGCTGTTGAAGGTACGCTGCTCGCGCCCGTCCCTTCCCCCGTCGTGGCTAACGAGTTGTTATGGAAATACGTCGGAGCATAATGAGCCCGTGTAATGGGGATGATGGCCACCTACCGGCTAGAAAATTCCGGGCGGAAAGGAGAACGAACGTGCCCCCCTCGGCCAACTTGTTTAAAAAATTGTATTTGGAGGATGGACGCGCTAAATCCAGCCTGTGCTTGCTTTCTCTCTATCGTAAGAAATGGCCAAGTTATTATTATCGTGACTCGTCGACACGGCGAATACCTTTCTATATCGTGGGATCCATCCATCCATTCTCTCTTCAAACATCGTTCGATGAGCGGATTCTCGAAGAAACGGCCAGGAATAACGATAAATCGAGACTCGTTGTTAGAAGAAAAGGGGGGAGGGAGGGCGGACGGGAGGTTGGTATTATTTTGGATTTTAAGGGAAGCGAGGTATCGATGTCGAGGGGAGGCGAGGAAGGCCCCCCCCCCCCGTGTTTCCTGCTGTTTCACCTTCGCTTCGAGGACAACGGGCACAATGGGGACTGGCATTAATGTTAATGCCCGGTGCCTCAATTGGCAGCTCCGTTGCCAATAAAGGCGGTTCGCCGTGTTGGACGCGGTGCGCAGCCGAGCATACTGATAACCGAGCCATCGTGCAAACTCTATTTAACCGTGTAGCAATATGGCACGGGTTGGAAATATAAATCTCACGCGAGCAACGTGGGAAACCGGAACGTTGGTGTTGGACGGTGGTCGCGTGCATCGTTTGGAAGAAGGTGTTGCCCGACGATTCGTAATGATAGCGACCGGGCCTTCCAACCTTCTTTTCCTTACCTTCCACTCCAATCCGCTCCTTCATTACTATCTTCCCCGATCTCATGGATTATAATTTTCGTACGGTAAGATTATTAGACATTTGATTCAATTTTAATTCAATCGTAATTATTTACGATTCGATTTCTATCCTCCAATTCGTATATCCCCCGATGAGAAAACTTGGATTCAATTTTTCGCGACACGAATGCGAATGTTTGACGAGGAGATCGCACCACCCCCGCGGCTCTTGGAAGAGTTAATCGAAGTCGGCCGGCACAAAGTGTCCCGGCATTAAAATTCAATATCACGCTCGCCACTCGGCGAGCAAAGTATCGAGATTAGATCTGCAGGTAACGGTCGAGGCGAGAAACGCTCGTGGAAAGGAGGAGAGAGAGAGAGAGAGAGAGAGGGAGAGGGAGGGAGGGAGAGAGGAGTCGGTAGCCAGCGTGTACCCGGTGGGATTTAAGGAACGTCAACCGGCTCGTACGGGTAGGACAGTTTATCGGGTCGGCGCGATGAAAGGCGGCGCCTTATCTACGGGGTGTCCATGGCTTTTATCTACGCGGTAAAGGATTCCCGTGTTCCACGCGAGATAGATCTTATTTATGCGACCCCTTTCCCGGCTACCGATTAAATCGACGCGCGTCCCCGTCCTCGCCGGATCCCGTTTCCATCTTCCTGGAAGGACGGCAGAAACCCGCAGCCCTCCCCCCTGCAATCCTGGAAACAGATAGCAAAAACCGAGGGCGAGAGAAAAATTCGTTTTTGAATTCGAATAATCCGCGGAGAGGATGGAAATTTTCTGTTCGGGGAAGAAAGAAATTAAGAAATTTCTAGAATCTAGATGACCGATCGATTTTTTTTTTTTTTTCCGGTGATTAATCCGGTGAGAATGGAGATTTCCGAGGAATTATTATACATTTTACGTAGATTCCCTCCTCGTCGACCTTCGATCATCTCGAAAGAGGAAATTCCTTTAAATTCCGTTATTGAACGGTTAAATCTCTTTTCTTACCGCCTACGATCGATGCCTCTATTGGAAGGGAGTTTCCATGTTGGTCTCGGTTATATCCGCGGATAAAATGAATCACGGAGGAAGGAAATCCGTGTGCCCCGGAACACCTGTGCACGAACAAAAGCGAACGAGCGAAACTATTCGTTGAACGTGAAAAGTCACGTTTCTCCGCGTCACGACTCGCGTCTCAATTTAAACGCGCGGCTGGGGAGACGAGAGGGGGGAGGAAGGCAAGAAAAAGCGTCTATGCGGTAAAGCGAATAAATTCCTTCCTCCGCTCAACTGGTCGGTAGTAAGTAGTGGAATTATTATTTCATAATGCTTGGCACCCGTTTCCCTGACAGCTAGCGTATTATCGCGTCACCTCGGTGCTATAGCGGCCTCATTAAAAATGAAGAAAAGAAAAAGGCGGTTTCGCGCCTGAGCGCGATATCATCAATCTCGTGAACGCGATGACACGGCCTTCTTTATGAATTTTTAAGGTGGTGGCGCTGCTGGCGGCGCGTTAAACTCTGTGAAACTCGAACCTCTGCGCCTGCCCGTTCTATCGTTTAATCGCAATCGAGGCGATCTTTATCCGGCTCGAGAAAACGATTACTGTGTCCGTCTTGCACTCTGTGCAGGTGGTTATTCGTTATAATCGTCCAAGTAAGTTGATACCTTGCTATTATTCCGTCTTGTTGCTCAATTTCATTAATAATAACTCGAAGGAGTAAATAATACGAGAAGTAAATAGTGCGAAGAGGTTAGGTACGACTCGTGGCTCGTGCGTTGGCCAAGCAATGAAATCAATCGAGAAAATGTAAGAGTTACGCGTTCTAAAAATCGGCAGAAATATATAAAATCCAAACTTTCCCTCTCCACCGCGTTGATTTCTCGGGAATCACTTTCCCGTTGCACGACACGCAGTTTTCTCGTTCGTTTCGTAACGATGCCGTGGAAGGTGGTCGAGATGCAGTATTCATCGTTCGTCATTCGAACGTTGACGTCACACGCGACGATCATGAAAATTTATACGATTCGCGATCAGGAAGGCAGGATCGGCGCGAATAAACGCGAAACGCACATGTGTCGCGGTGACAAGCACCAGGGGGCGATACCTTTTTTTTATTCGAGGAAAAAAAGAAATGGAAAAGGAACGAAGAGAAGCAGAAACGCGTTTCGCATCGCGAGTAAATCGCGGGGAATAAATTGTTCACACGAAATATAACCCTTCCTCGCCATTAAACGCTGTTAATTTTCGATTTGTCGCGATTTTTCCATCCATTCGAGAAAAATGAATCGATTCTTCCAAACGTATCAAATTTCAAATTCGAACCAGCGAAAATTATCAATATTACCTGAATCAAATTAACCTAGTCCCACCTAGTCTAAATCGTCGAAACAACATCGATCGTTGCATCGAAAGATCATCGTTATACGAAAAACTGAAAGAAACGAATCGGAGAAAAAGGAAGAAAAACCAACGGAAAGATCCCCCCGCCCCGTATTCAAATTGCCGGGTCGGTCGTCCCTCCAAGATCCTGGAACCCCCAACGCGAGCCTCTATCAACCTCCCCTATCCCCCTTCCCACGGAGGGGGGTCCCCGGTTTGTATACCTGGCCGCGACTAGTTAAGGGCCTGCCGCAGCTGAAACTTTGAACAGTTAAAACAAAGCCCTCGAGGCGGCAGCGGTTGAGGGAGGCGGAGGAGTGGAGGGAGGCACGCCGTTGTCCGGAGGTGAGCTCATCTAAATCACAAATCTCAGCCTCCATCAGCACACCTCCAGCGATAGACAGAGAGAGAAAGAGAGAGAGAGTGCACGGTTTAATAACCGTGGCGGCGCGTCGGTGTGCGCCTGCCTTTAGTGGTGGTGGTGGTGTTTCGTCGGAGAGAGCGTCCTCGTGTTCCTTCGAGCCACGAATACGAGGTGTGTGTGTGTGTGTGTGTGGGTGCCGTGGACCCCCCGCGACATGGCGCCACGGTGCTCCGCCCTCCTTCTGCCCCCTTCTGCACGCCGTGGAACGACGTCGTGCGACCACCAAAGGATACACCAAAGGATTCTACGTTGCACCGACCGCGTCGATAGGAATTTGATGGAGTGGGCTCGTGAAAGCTCGTCGTGTAACGTTGCGCGTGGTCGACGGATTTTCGTCGCGGAGGGGGAGCAGGCGAAGGCCTGTTGGCTTCGATTTTGGGTCGTGGTCTTATATAACACCTCCCGTTCCGCTCCATTGCGAGGAATCGTTATCATCGTTATTTTCTTTCATCGTTTCGATTCGGTTCGTTTAATTGTTCCTCTTGCGTAAGATAACCGATTTTTCTTTCTCTCTCTCTCTCTTTCGTTTCCTTTTCTTTCGAGTGTTCGTTGAACAATTTCTCGTAAAGAATTCAAGAGATTGAAAATAATTTTTCTTTTTTTTGGAAATCTCGAAATTCTCACGATTGTTTCTCGAAATATCCCAAATCGACGATCGATGGCGATTGAAAAATTTTCCTCATCCTCTTCATCTTCATCCGACGACAATTAGATCTGCTCGCGAAACCTCGGATCGGATCGAATCGGACGAAACAATTTGAACTCGAGGTTCAAGGAATCGAAACCGATTAATCCTCGACGAGGATTAACCGAACATTTACGAGGAATTTTCGAAGGATCCTCTTTTCCCCTCCTTCTCTCCACGCGCCTTGCAAATTCGTTGCGGGTACATTATGACTACATTATGCCTGTGCAACGGGAATTACCACGGCCGGTTATCGGAGCCGATCCTCGCAGGGTTCCCAACGGAAGTTGCCTTATCATCATGCATAATTGGGAGAGGAGAGCCGGCCACTGGCGAGCTTTTCTCGCGAGATATTTCCAGGGGAAGCGAGAGAGGGGTTGGGATTGTCGGTCGTAAAAATATGCGAGAGGCTCGATTTCGTTCGTCGCTTGCTTGGAATATCTTGGTAATTTGTTCGAGAATGTTGGAAGATGTGTACAATAAAATATTGTGCTCGTTCGGAGATAAAAGTTGAAATAAACGCAAGAGTTAGGAGAAAATGATTGGTCGATTCGAATAATTCGAGTTCGCGTCGGGTGAAATTTCGTTTTCGATAAAATCTAGAATCGATCTTTCGAATGCGTGCCACGTTGTTTATATAAGAGAATCATCGCTACGTTTGTACGAGATTTACGTATAATCACTTCTTTTCAAGAAAAAGGAATTGTTGTCAAATATTGTCTTTATAATATACATATTTTAACATCGATCTGGAATCAGAAAATCTTGAAACTACATATCGAAACTGCATAGACGTTGTACGTGGATATCATTCATAAAAAATAATCATTCGATCTGAAAATAAATCGTCAGATTGAAATTGTCGATCGTTGAATCAAAAACAAATCGATATTAAAATTCGTTTTAAATCGAATAATAGGACAAGCAACGATCCTGTCGAGTCTCCTCCTCCTCCTCCTTACCTGAAAGAAGAAAAAAAAAGAATTCAATTATCCTCCGTAAACACGTAAAGCCAGACGGCGATAAATCAAAACGACCAAGGCAAGCGTCTAAGCTTCAGCCACCGTGCGCGGCCGAGCTCTTGTTGCAACCGGCCGATGCGTGAAAAACGCGGCTAATCCGTGCTTTACGAGGGCCCGAGACGCGTGAAATCTCTGCTCCATTAATACGCGCCGTGGACCGAGGTCATCCATCACTTGCCCGCCGAGAGGAGAGCAGAGGAGGACAGGAGAGGAGAGGATTGACTGTGGCGCCCGCACGAGGATCGTCCTCCTCCTCCTCCTCCTCCTCGACAAAGACAGGAGAACGGAGAATCGAGGAGAGCGTGGAAGAGGACAAAGGGGGGGAGGAAAAAGGAGCAAGAAGAAACGACATCTTTGTTCGAGGCTCGGGGTGGCCGGGGCGCTCGAGGGGCAGGGACCCCGTAGATGAGGGGTTTCGGAGGTTAAACAAACATGTGATTACCGACTGCCTACAGCTGGCTGCATTATATCTGCCTACCAAGGTAACCATTCATCCCCCCTCCTGCCCCCGGCTGGGTCCATCATCTTCCCCGGATGGCTCGGCTCGCAGACAACGGTGAGCAGGAGAGAGAGAGAGAGAGAGAGAGAGAGAGGAAGGTGACGAGGAGAGCGAGAAGAAGGTCGGCAGGCAGCGAACCGTGGCCTGCAGGATGAGCTACGTGGCGCGCCATCATCCTCCGCAGGGCCACCTTCGACCCGAACTCGCATTCCTCCCTGCGAGGACATCCTTTTCCATCTTTCGATCGTGTCGTTAGAGAGAAAGAGAGAGAGAGAGAGGTTTCCCTCCCTTTAATCGAAAGTTGAGAGGTTAAGAGAGGTTGGAGAGGAAGCTCCTCTTCTCCAAAGAGGAAGAGGAAGAAAAACTTTCAATTGATTTGATTGACGGAATTTTCAATCTCGATTAGATCAGATTGTACGTCCGCGGATGATAATTTTAACAGGCGTTGAGAGGTGTGTAACGATGATAAAGTTTCCGAGAGTGAGCAAAGCAAACGCGAACAAAACTCCTCGAGTGAATCCTCGAGCGCGTCTAAACCGAGGCCACTTCTTCTTCGAGTTTCTTGCCCTGGTCCCTGGGAGTGGCTGCGGGTCGAGCAACAGCCGCTTAATTACGCGGATTCCTCGCACAATCGCGGCCGGGGAAAGGTGCGCGAGCGACAGAGCCGCCGCTTCTTTGACGCGCTCGCCTTCCGGAAACCACCCTCTAAGCTTGTTTTTCTTTTTTCTTTTCCCTTTTTCTCTTTTCTCTCTCTCTCTCTCTCTCTCTCTTCACTCTCTACTCTTCTTTTCTACGCGCGGAGGAAACGCCGCGTGATTTTCTATAACGCGCGGCGTTTTCTGAAACGGCGAACGAGGACGCGATTCAAGCGGTAAAAGCGGAACTGACGTCACGGAGGAGAATTGTTGTGCAGGCTCGATACCGTTTTCATATTCTAGTTCTTCTCGAACCGAGAGAGGGATATCTCTTTTTTAATATTGTTGCCAAGAGGGACGAGGAATTTAAAAATTCTCAGTCCCCCTTCTTTTTCTTTCTTACCTTCCTTGCTAATCAGCTAGAAGAGAAGACTCGATCAATTCAACAAATTTCTTTTGCTTGTACGCTCGTGCAATTCCAAGATTTGTAACACAGATCTTTTCTAAAACACCTTTTCTCATTCTGTGAAAACACATCTTGGAAAAGGAAGCTCGAAGCGACCAAATTATTCTCATCGGATAAAATAAAATTATCCTTTGGAATAAGAACCGGTGTCTTGAGAATATCAGGCGAGGAAGAGAGAGAGAGAGAGAGAGAGTGGAAGAGGCAGCGCGTCGTCGGAACGCGTGGCAAGATTGGCCGAAGCGACGGGGGCAGCGGAGACAAAAGGCGTCCGGGCAATCACGTGAATTGTCGGCTATCGTCACCCGGAGGTGGCTCTGATAGAAATTATGATTGGCGGGCCGATGGTCGGGGCAGCAGCGGGACAGGGAGGAGGGAGAAAGGGAAGGAGCGAATTGGGGAACGAGCGGACGTGGCCGAGTGGCTCGGCGTTAAGCAGGAAGCCGTCCCGACGAAGCGGACCCATTAAACGCCATCTCCTCCCCCCTTCCCTCTGCCCGCCAGATCGCGTTTTATCATTTCAACTCAATTTTTCAATATGGCCGTCCGGCCGAAGCGTCGTCGCGCGCTTTTCTTTCGACCTCGAGTCTTGCTAGTTTCTCCTTTCTTTTTCGGAGATCTTTTCAGAGAGCGAGTTTTCGATCGGATTTATCGAATGCTTCTTTCCTCCTTGGGGATAGGATTCGAGTGAAATCGAGATTGAGAAAATATAGTTTCTTTTTTTTGAAGATATATGATTAAAAGTATTTTAATGGAACTCTTTTAAGAAACGAGGATAGGAGGGAATAGGGGTCTTACGTAGTGTGGAGAGGAAAGGGGAAAGGAGAACATTGATTCTTGAGAATCTCTCTTTCGCTATCCTTACATCGGTTTCCTTTCACTTGAAACTCCGGATTAACGATGCAAAACAGTAAAAAAAAAAAAAAAAGGAAAAAACGCGAAAAACAACGATTCAAAGCCACTTCCTAACGCAAATAACCGGAGCCAATGCGTGAAGGAGCAACCCAACAAGAGGCGTATTAGAAGATAGGGTAAATATTACTCGAGCGTGGAAACAAGTCAAATAAAGACTCGAGCTTCGTACGAAACTTTTCGACACGCGATGAGAGAGAAACACGCCGTTCGATAAAAGTAAGTCCCCTCGCTACGATATTTAAGTACATCCTGCCAAAAAACCTCTCTCTCTCTCTCTCTTTCTTTCTTAATCATTCCCATAATTCGGTTCAAAATATATTGTATTATCGTGCGTCGAAAAATATTTAATATTTTCACCTAACTAGGTATCAATTTTTCCTAACGTTAAAACGCTCAAAGCATTTATGCATTTAAAAAGGAAAGAGAGAATTTAATAAAAATATTACCTTTGATTTGAAACTAAAGGATTCAACAACGGTCAAACAAACAATTGGTCAATGGAGTGTTGATTCGTCACGAACGTCTATAGGATATAGCGGCTAAGGTTATTTATAGAAACTGGCAATATGTGTCGAACGTAAAGGAGGATAAAATAGCCAAGTCCCCCTTTTTATACACGGATTTCTCGCGAATGTCGACCCGGAAATTGAACTTACTTACGACACTATCGTCAGAGCTATAACAACTTTTCTCCTTTTTCCTTTTTTTCCTGAATAAATGAAACAATTCTAGTTCGAAAGTGGATATATTCGTCAGGAATTTTCATCTCTCGGATATATTTAAGTTCGTCTCAATTATTCATCGTTAATTCACATTAAACCTGAATGATATTTTTTATTTGCATATTCAATTTTACGAGCAATCCCAAATAAATTAGGAGGAGTAATTGGATTAGTAATATCAATCCTAATTTTATATATCACTATTCTTTATAAAAATAATTTAATAAACAATAAATTCAATCTATTAAATAAAATTTATTATTGATTTTTTTTTAATAATTTTATTATATTAACATGATTAGGAAAACAATTAATTGAATATCCATTTACAAATATTAATATAATTTTTACAACAACCTATTTTTTATATTTTTTCTTAATATTTTATTCAAGAAAAATATGAGATAAAATAATTTGAAATTCATATAAATAAATTTTTTAAATTTTAAAGTTAATGAACTTGAACAAGTATATATCTTGAAAATATATTATAGAAATCTAAATTTTCTATTAACTTACTAATTTAATATTAACTCTTTTATTAAATATAAATATATTATATATAATATAATTAATATTAATATTTCTGTTCAAAAGTCGGCATGCGATGGAAGGTTTAAAATTCTCGGTATTAGAAAACGTCCCTTTCCCTTCTTAGCTGAATTCTTTTCTCTCACTCGAGCATAGATTCACAACTCCATTGTGACAATGACAAGCAATTTTCCTCTTCGACTCAGTGAAAATCTGAAAATTTTAACAATGGTTACGAGTTTAATTCGAGTTTATCGCTATATTATCGAGCGATAATATCGTTGTTGATGAATTGCTCGTTGCATTTCTCGGGCAAAAACCTTCTACGGAACGAACAGTTCGTCCCCTTCGAGGAGAACGCCGGCCCGTTTTTGGCTGTTGCACAAGCGGCGCCTTTGAGCAAATTGAAAACATGGCTGGATTCGGCCAATTACCGAAACATAATGAGCTCCTCTTCCACCGTCTCTTTTCCCGCGCGATATAGACGTCTGGCCTCGGCAAAGATTCAACGAGAGAGAGAGAGAGAGAGGGAGGGAGGTTGAATGGCGCCACCCAGCTACGAGGAAATCCGCCGATTCGTGGATTTCCGGCTTCTGCCTCCGCGCATCTGCCTTCCCCTCAATCGGGGAACCGAAGGGAGAAACGAAATTCGAAGGAAACCGCGTCTCGAGCGAGGCTGGCGGTTTCTCTTATCGAGTTTCGTCTAATTGTTTTGGATTAATACGCTCGATTTCGAAATTTCGTTATTCGTTATTCGATCGCGTTTTCGAGAAATTGTCGAGGGATCGGATCGGTGACGTAAGTGGAAACGGTTGTTCACGATAGCCGAGGAGAAAATTCTGGCTCCATTATATCGTGTCGACTAATGGCCGGCGATGGTAACCGCGAGCAATGGAATGACGGCCGCGCGTGGAATTCGAAGGATCCCGAAGAAAATTTCTGACCGATCGGCGCCTCGATTTCTTCGAAACGCATCAAGGCCGATCCTCGTAATACCTGTTTCCGATTCCTTGCGGAGTGAATCTTTGTACGGTGTTGTTTCTTTTATACAAATTTTTTTTCAACGTGATCGGGAAATTTAAGAGAGAGAGAGAGAGAAAGAATCGAAGCAATTTGTAAATTTTACATATTATATTATAAATTTTATAAGATAAATTCAAGAAGAAAATTTTCAAAATCTTCTTAGACAAGATTCGAAAGAGTGTATAAAAAGAAAGGGAATATAGAGATGTCGTTACTTCCTTGATCTTGAAAAATCATTTCGTTTAGAAAAACGATCGACCGGTAGCTCTTTTCTTTTTCGAAAGAAATCGGCATAATGGAAAGAAGGAAAGGAGAAAAAAGGAAGGGAAGGAAACTATAAACGAGTTAAATCTGATTAAAAATCGGTGGATCAGAGTAAAAATGGATCGCGCCGCGTGGTTGGCGGCGCAGCTGTTCCGAATTAGAGGCGCCTATAAAAAAGGCTCTCGGGAATCTTATCACCTCGGGTGATAATTAGATTTCGCGAACTGGCAGCCGATTCGTCGAACCGCCGTTTGAAGTTCCGCGAGCCCGTTCTGCCCTTCATTAAAAGCCGCGCCACTTTTCAATTAACGCCCCACCTAACGTTGCACCATCATCCGAATGGCATTTTGGGGATACCGAAACGGAACTTTTCAAATTCCGTGAGAATTCTCGAACGAAATTCTTTTTGTCCCCTCTGTCGACAATTGACAAACGTGTCAACGTTTATCCACTGACGAATTTTCTTTTCTATTTGGTGAAAGAAAAAAAAGAAAATTACTTTTCACTTTGAAAAATAATACGATTTATTCGGGCAACGAAATAATCTTCTCCTCGAATATTAAATTTAAAATTCACGATCATGGTGCTCGCTATTGAAACTATTGAAGCCTCGTCGCGAGGAGGGATCGGCTGAAACGATTCTCGAACGGAAACCAGTGAGGAATTTTCTTTTCTATTTCGTGAAAAAAAAGGAAAATTATTTTTCACTTTGAAAAATAATACGATTCATCTTTCGATTATTCGTCAGTTCGATGCAGGCATCGAAATAATCGAACGAAGTAGTCCTCTCCTCGAATATTAAATTTAAAATTTTAATATTCTTCTAATATTCTTTTCTATTTCGTGAAAAAAAAAAAAGAAATTTTTTTCACTTTGAAAAATAATACGATTCATCTTTTGATTATTCGTCAGTTTGATGCAGGCATCAAAATAATCGAACGAAGTAGTTTTCTCCTCGAATATTAAATTTAAAATTTTCTTTTCTATTCTTCTAATATTCTTTTCTATTTCGTGAAAAAAAAAAGAAATTTTTTTTACTTTGAAAAATAATACTTTGAAAAAATAAAACTTTGAAAAAAAATTTATCTTTCGATTATTCGCCAGTTCGATGCAGGCATCGAAACAATCGAACGAAGTAGTCTTCTCTTCGAATATTAAATTTAAAATTAATAAATTTAAAATTTAAAATTCACGATTATTATCGAAACTATTGAAACGATTCTCGAACGAAGTCAGTAAAGAATTTTCTTTTCTATTTCGTGAAAAAAAAAAGAAAATTTTTTTCACTTTGAAAAATAATACGATTCATCTTTCGATTATTCGTCAATTCGATGCAGGCATCGAAATAATCGAACGAAGTAGTTTTCTCCTCGAATATTAAATTTAAAATTTTCTTTTCTATTCTTCTAATATTATTTTCTATTTCGTGAAAAAGAAAGGAAATTTTTTTCACTTTGAAAAAATAAAACTTTGAAAAAAAATTTATCTTTCGATTATTCGCCAGTTCGATGCAGGCATCGAAATAATCGAACAAAGTAATCTTCTCCTCGAATATTAAATTTAAAATTCACGATTATTATCGAAACTATTGAAACGATTCTCGAACGGAAGTCAGTCAAAGAATTTTCTTTCCTATTTCGTGAAAGAAAAAAAAAAGAAAATTATTTTTCACTATGAAAAATAATACGATTCATCTTTCGAAATTCGAGCGAAATAACCTTCTCCTCGATAATTTAAAATTTAAAATTCACGATCATGGTGCTCACTATTGAAACTATTGAAGCCTCGTCGCGAGGAGGTATCGGCTGAAACGATTCTCGAACGGAAGCCAGAGGAGGATTTCGAGATGCGCTGTTTGCGCGGGCAACTCGCGGCGCCTGTTACCCGGGTGGAGGGCCCAGGGGACACGGATGTTCGTCGATCGGACATCAGAGGGGCCGCCGCGCAAACTCCATTAGCGGACGCTCGAACGACAGTCGCTCGGAAAGGCGACTCCTTGTTGTTTGTCGTTTGAATGTTTTAGGACCTCGAACTCTCGCTTACTGCCTCCGTGGGAGACGACCCTGCGTGTTTGCACGGCCTCTCCCCTCCCCTCCGCCCGCCCGTCCTCCATCCCTTCTCCCCCCCCCTCTCCCCTACCCTTCTCCTTTCCCGGCTTCTCTCGCGCTTCCTGGGGCCCGCGGACACCTTTTGCGCCACTCCCTCGACGCCACTCTGCAAATACGTCTAATTACACACCACCACCATGGTTTCCCGATTGTCCATCGAACGGCAGAAGTCGTCTCTCTCTCTCTCTCTCTTTCTCGTTTCTCGAGAAGTTTCTGGTGAATCCTTTCGCCACTTTTGGGAATAACCAGTTTGGGGGAATAAGTGGGAGGATATGTATGTTGTTGTATAATTATTAATATTATTTCGTCGAATCTTCGTTGATTGAAAAACCTTGCGGATTTTTCGCCCAAACATCCTTCGAGTATTCTCGTGAAACTGTTAAAGACTTTTGTACGAAGATCCGTACCACGAATCTATTTAAAAAATCGGTGATTCGGATTTCCAATTTTTGAATCGTCCAACGAATCAATAATACTCTCTTTTATAATTTATCCTTCCCTCTGCGCGTCGAGCCGAAAATTCGATCGCGAGTTTCGATCAGAAGAGAGAGAGAGAGAGAGAGAGAGAGAATAAGCCGACAAACCGTCAATTATACCGGCCAACATCTCGTTGTCGACGAGTTACTGAGATTGCGATAGAGAGAGGCCCAGTCCCGAACCTAGAGAGGTTATCCGTCCCTCTCTCCGGGGTCACGGATAATTCTTCCGATAAATTCCCGCTCCATGAAATCCGACTGTTCAGCTTTGAAGTCTTTTTTCCTCTTTTTTTTCTCTTTTCTTTTCTTTTCTAGTTTAATATATCGGGGGGGAAAAGAGACACGACGTACGACGTTTCCACAGGGTATGCACAAACTCCTTAACCCCTCCTATTTATCTTC
This sequence comes from Apis laboriosa, assembly GCF_014066325.1. Classification (NCBI taxonomy): domain Eukaryota; kingdom Metazoa; phylum Arthropoda; class Insecta; order Hymenoptera; family Apidae; genus Apis; species Apis laboriosa. The sequence goes on from NW_025223582.1 coordinate 870,029, forward strand.
TCTCCACGAGTAATCGTCCATATTTACGATTTTTCCCTTCTCGAAACTCATCATCTTCGAAGGCAACGAAGGCTTTAATTATCGATCTTCCACATCCATACACAGGCATACTTTTTCCTCCCATTTCGTGATTCTCGTCTCTACGTACCTCGTGTTTACGAGTATACGTTTCATCGAGCGACATAAATTACGAGGCGAACGTGAGCTTTTTCCTCTCCCATGCGCGGAAGCTGTGAGTCGTCTTCTCTTATTTTTTTTTTTTTTTTTTTTTCCTTTTTTTTTTCGATGGAAATTTGTCGGTAGTAGATCTTGAAAAGGGGAGGGGAAGGTTAATCGTTAGGTTTATCGTTAGATAACGTCTCGTCTCTCTTTAACGTCGCCGCTCAGTTTTATTGCCACGAGAAAGAATAAAATTGTTCTTGATGGATGTTGAAAAAAAAGAAAGGAAAAAAAAGAAGTGGCGAAAGGCACTTGGAACGGCTCTCTTTCCTTTCCTAATCGTCATTGATCTCGACGCGGTTGTCTTTTTAATGAATTTATTGCGGTGACGGGAATAATTTCTTAATTATTCGGAAAGTAAAAACCGATTCCCGGATTTCGTTTTCGATTTTTATTTCAATATCCCGTTGACATTTGCAACGTTTATTTTTAGAATTATATATTTCATTGGCCGCGTTTTTTTTTTCTCTCTCTCTTTTTTCTAAAGAATTCTAAAGTTTCTCAATATTGGTTTGGATCGAAATTTTTTTGGAAAATTTATTTTTCCCAAAGATATTTATTTATATTTAGATAGGTTTTCACGATTGTCTTTTATTCATTTATCAATTTGTTCTATTCTTGTGTGTAAAATATTTCGAATAGAATTATTCAATGTTTCTGTTACTCCATCGTTTGATACCCTTTTTTTCTTTTTTTCACACAAATCATAGGAGCGTCTCATCGCGTTTCGATCGAAGAAAGTTCTATTTCACTCAACGAAATATAACAACAAAAGAAAATCACCACTCTAGAATAAAATGGGACGATATTTTTAAAAAATATCATGGAACAATACACAATAATAAATAAACATTTCCTTTCCTCCTAAATCCATCCCGGATTCAACATTTCGTTCTCCGCAAATTACACACCCTCGAATTCACGCTGCGCCAAGAATCGACCATGGTCAGCGGTGGTTTCCGTCGAGCTTAAGAAAAATATCCCCTCCCCCCATTCAGAGAGGGTTCGTTTGTATTCGAAAAAAGCAAGGCTTGATTAGCGGGGTTGGTCAAAGACGCGGGCCGAAAACGAAAAGGGGGTGGCATTCACCGTGGCTCCTCCGTTTCCTCCCTTGCTTCTTCCTTCCTTCTTTTCTCCTTTCTTTTCTCCTCTCTCTTTTCCTTCTTTCTCTCTTTCTTTTTTTTTACTTTTTTACCACGTTTGACCCCGTCACCCCAAGTAGAGTAGAAATGACAGGGTTGGCGGTATCTCGAGCGGAAGCGGACGACAAGGGCGGTGTGACCGCGGCGGTAAGTTAAAAAGTAGGAGGAAGAAAGGTCCGATAATTGGTTTCAATCAGCACCATTGTCGATCGCCGTGATCCTCGATTGAAAATGGGGTTGGAAGAGGAAGGTTGGCCGGTGTTTTCGGCCAGGGAAATCGTTATGGAAATGGTGCGCGATTAGGGTGCACCACGCGTCTATGGAATACACCACGCGAATTTTGGGGATGAAAATTGTTTCCTCTGCAAGTTTTCTCGTAAGTTAGAGAATGTAGAAGTTAGAATTTGCAAATGTAATGAAAATTAATAGAAAATATTTAAGTCATTTTTCTAATTGTTTTTCGTAGTGCTTTGATTTGCGCAGTTCATACGAGGAACATTCGATGCCAATGATGTAAATTCGCTAAACACTTTAATTTCTAATATTTCGTATATTTCTTAGGAAGAATTCATAGAAATTACATAAATCGTTTAATCAAATTTCGATATGAATAATATCTGAATAATATCTGATTTTTGTAGAAATTGGAGATTCGTCCATTTCATTTCTCTTTTCTCGAAGAATATTCGATAATCAAATATTTGTAATAGGTATTAAAATATTATTCGAAGAGAAATGTTTGATATTTGCACTTATTGTTGCACGGTGATTGGAGAGTATTCTTCGTTCGGTAAATGTATATGTATTTATTTATTTTCTTTATTCTTTAGATTATAGATTCGTGGAATATTTTTATTTCAAAATTTCTCAAAATGACAAGATTCGAGTTAATAGATTGAAATTAATAAACGGAAAGTTTATTAAAAAATGTCGCATATTTATTGCTATTCCATTTTATAGACACTTTAATCATTCTTGCAATATTTAATCATCGACGAGCATGGTCGTTTTGAAACTCGTATCTCTGTCTTCGTCTGCGATATTCAATTCACGAAATTAAACGGCATTTTACATTAATTATTTCTCTCGCCACTTATCGCTTTACGGATTTAAGAAAAACCGGAGTTCTTTCTCTTTCGCCTTTAATCGCCTCTTTTAACGAGAACAAAATTGGTAAAAGTATGATAGTTTCGTAACAATCGTGTACGCGACCGTTTTATCTTGTTTGTCACAAGATAACGAAGCTCCTTTATTTTTTGCGCGACATTTCGAGGTTTCGTGGTTATTACATAGGATAAATTTGTAATTGATCGGCTAACGAGCAACGAGGTTTTAACGAGGTTTTATCGTGTATACGATAATCGAGCACTTTTTTTCCTTCTTTTTTTTTTTTTAAACATATTCGCTGCCAATAAAAGGAGAAAAGGAATTGTTGTGTTCTGCAACGCGTTTCGTTCGTACGTGTCACAATTTTCCAATTAAGTGGCTAAGTAACGCTCGTAAGGTAATTTTCTTTTTTTTTTTATTTTAATTCTTTACTCTTCTGTCCTTCAGAAAATATTCTTGTTCTCGTTCGTTCGAGGAATTGAATTTCGGGCGGAAGATTTTCAACTCGTAAAATTTCACAATTCAATTCCTAATTAATTAATCCACTCCATTTTCCAGGTTCCAAGAATCCTCCCCCTTCTCGCAATTCCTCGAGAGATCTTTGAAAATTCTGCTACGATTCTGCTCGAGAAAGCTTGAGAAAAGATATCAACCGTCCATCGGCGAAACGTTGAAAGGCACGTTGAAAATATTCCTCCCGCGACAGGGAGGAATTACAGAGAGAGAGAGAGAGAGAGAGAGAAGAAATTCTTGTATTCCTTTCGTGGCAATTTCACACTTCCTCCCTCCACCGGCCCCGCGGCCGTTTTCCATCTTTTCGAGCGTGTCCCAACCATCAAAGAGTTTTTCTTCCCCTCCGCCACCCCCTCTCGGCTCTTTGTGAGCGGACGGCTGATTTCCGTTTAACGTTTTCCACCGCCGGATTTTTTTCCCTCCCCACCCCCTCCCAGAAGGGGTGGTTGTTTCCTCAAAAGGATCGGCGCGTTTCCGCGTTTCCTCCTCCCCTTCGATATTATCCTTCGAATATTGCTTTTTCTCTTTTTTCCTCCACCCTTCCTCTATTCCTTCTTCCTCTCTTCTCCTTTCCTCTTTTGTTTTTGTTTCTTCTTGGTCCATTCGCGGTGGAAATACGAAGGGTGAAATGTCATCAAATGTTTCGCGATGTGTGTATTTCTTTTCTTTTCTTTTTTTTTTTTTTTAAGGACTATCAGGTTGGAGGAGTAAATTAAATGTCGATTAAACGGCAATTATTCGGGATTATTGTTGTGTGCAACAAGGGTTAATAGACGAGGTTAATGGACGTAGGGATGTAATTACACGTCGATAAAGAAGAGGAATCGAAGCGGTATCGATAAGTAAGGTTACGTAGGATTTTAAAGCGGAGAGGAGAAGAGTAGAATCATTCGTTTCACATCCTCATTATTATCAATTTCCTCAATCGATTCGCTAATCAACTTATTCAGCCACCTTGGCTCTCGTAGTAGGGAGCTGACGTGGTCGTAGAGTAAACAATATTTAATATTCTTCTCTCTCTCTCTCTCTCTGTCTAAAACCAATATCCAGTCGATGAAAAATGTATTCAAATTTAAATTCGAAAAAAAAGAATCTTCGATTTCAGAAAAGATTTGATTTAAAAAAAGGAAATCATCATCGTTAATATCCCGAGTTTATCATCCGATCATCGACCACCTGTTTCGCTGCAGAGCAACGTACGACATCCAATCCCTCGAATACCGTTTCGATTCAATTAAAAAACCAGTCGGATTAATTATCGGTCCCCGATTTCGGTGAATTTGAACGACGAAATTCGCCGGAGGGAAATTCACGCGATCGAAGGAGAGGAGGGATCGAAAAGGCACTGAATGGGCCCACTGTCCGTAGCCAGATAAGCGTTATCGGCCCAACGCGGTTCTTTGATCATTGAATGAAAGTAAATAGGTGACTATCGTGACCTCACTCGACACCCCGCCCCGCTAATTTACGATTATTAACCGAGGCAACCGATAGAGATGAGAGTTCTTCTTTCGAGAACGAGAACGCTGCCTATTCTAAAATATTCCATCCGTCTCCCGTATTCTATGCGTATACATCTCTAGATCCACCAACTTATTATTATTGGTTTCATCTGTCCATTGCTATTTTTTTTTTTTTTTTTTTTTTTTAGTAAAATGAGATTGAAGGTAAAAAACTTTGGATATAATAGGGAAATCAGATCACTTTTCTGATTCTTTTATATATATTTTGGATGATATTGGATCTATAAAGGTTAACAGGTTGGACGTAAGGATTACACGTCGATAAAGTAGAGGAATTAATATCGATAAGTAAGGTTTTTTTTTTTACATAGGATTTTAAAGAGAAGGGGGAAGTTGAGGAAGTTGTATCCTCGATTGTAAAGCAATTTCGTTTCATTCTTAATTTTTTCTTGCAACGTGAAACCAAGTTGCTGAAGAAGCAACGTTCCATTTAACTTGATCGAATATCGAATAAATTTTTCTACAAACTCGTCTTCGTCTTCGTCTCCCCAACCTCTAATTCCCTAATTCGTTGATTCTCTAACCGCTTATTAACCGACACCCTTCCCCTAAGAGGATTATTAGAAAATGGAGGGAAAGCGGGCACCCTCTGCCGCGATAACAGGACACGTTTATCGAGCGGAGGATCGCGTTTTATCGCGTCCGATCGGGCGGAATCGGGGCGAAGGAAGGAAGCGGAGGAAGGAAGAAGGAGCGGGTGGATCGACTCGCGTTCCCATTGGCCGAGCGGCTCACGTGCGAGTCGGCCATAATGCCGTGAACCGGATGATGGAAAAGCCACCCTCGATTCGGGCCAATTAGCTTCCGGCCGGGCAAAGTGGCGGAGAAAGCCCGGGAGGATCCATTTTTCTTTTCCCTCCTCCTGCGGATCTTTCTTGCGGAGGAGCGCGAAGGGCGCGCTCCACCAAGACGTAGAGGCGCGTGCACTTCTCGAAACCAAAAATCCCTCCCTGGTGATTTATTCTTTTTGATCATTCTTTTTGAATGTAAATTTGAAAAGTTTATTGGTTTCGAAGAGGATTGGAATAACTTTGGAGATAAGGTAAAATTTAGATTTGCATTAAACGAATAATTTTCTTCGATTTAATAAAACAATAATAATAATAATAATAATAAATAAAAATTGATTTAGTGATGGAACGAAACAACGATATATATATATACGGTTTGATTTTTTAAATCTATAAGTAAACCAGTATCTCTTTTTATCTCTATTTGACAATTTTTCCGAAATTCCGTTTCATCGAAACAAAATTTTTTCCATTGGAAAAGCCGTTGAATTGTATTACATTACATAAGTTGGAATGCAATATGTATAAAGTGCAAAGTTAAAATTATATTCGTTTCGAACAAGGAGCATTGACGGGCGCAGTGAGCGTTACGTGTATTCTAATTTGTTCCAAGAAAGGGGACGCGAGCGCTCCCACGCGCCGCTTCCCCGAACTTAGATCCGATCCGGGGATTAATTGGATTCCGGGGAACCGAGACAGTGTCCAAGTTTGCCCACCACGATTGACTCGCGCCGTTTTCTATTCAGAACGCCGCGTGGAGCGGTTTTCGCTTTAGAAATTCGCCGATTGCTCTTTCCGACCGGAATTACTGTTGCGTCAAGGAGGATGGGTTGGTTGATTCTTTATTCCATTAGACGGTGATCGCGCGGTTTTCGAAGAGGCGTTTTTTCGGCTGCCTCGATTCGAGCGAATTTTAATCGATTCGTTCAGGATTTTGGAGAATAGTTAATTTAAAAAAGTGTTTCATCCTAGGTGAGAGCTACGTTCAGAAAAAGCTTACAATCTTCGTGAAAAGTTATTCGGGAACGCGTCGAAATGATTCGAAAGAATTAAATCGGTAATCGTAACGTAATTAACTGCGAGTTGATCCATCGATTTCGCGGAGTAATAATTCGAGGAATAAATTAAGTAGCTAATAACCGATATTGATGAAAAATTCGTGGCGTGGAATCGAATATCCGATATTTCTATCGGGAGAAATCGGCTTAAAATTACCCTTTGGATACTTTTACAAGATACAATAACAATGTTCCGTTTTTTCCATTCTGAATTTCACCTTCGATCATCATCGCTCAGCGGCAAACGAGGCATCCCCGAACTCGGATGAAATCAAGACCTAAAAAAAGACCTTTCCTCCCTAAGAAAAAAAAAAAGGAGAAAAGAAAACGAGAAGAAATGGAGGGGAGTCGGAGAGGAAGAAAATCCCAGGAGGGAAAAGAAGAAAATAAAGAAGGCGTTCGGTCGAGCGGTTTCGCGGAGATCAGAGGTGGGCTTAGTCGTAATCGAGTCCGGAACACGTCCCTCTAACGCTGGTCCTCCGCCCAGGGGTAGAAAAATCCACCCCTTTTTCAGCCGGTCGATACCAGGACGACCACNTTTTACAAGATACAATAACAATGTTCCATTCTTTCCATTCTGAATTTCACCTTCGATCATCATCGCTCAGCGGCAAACGAGGCATCCCCGACTTCGGATGAAATCAAGACCTAAAAAAAGACCTTTCCTCCCTAAGAAAAAAAAAAAGGAGAAAAGAAAACGAGAAGAAATGGAGGGGAGTCGGAGAGGAAGAAAATCCCAGGAGGGAAAAGAAGAAAATAAAGAAGGCGTTCGGTCGAGCGGTTTCGCGGAGATCAGAGGTGGGCTTAGTCGTAATCGAGTCCGGAACACGTCCCTCTAACGCTGGTCCTCCGCCCAGGGGTAGAAAAATCCACCCCTTTTTCAGCCGGTCGATACCAGGACGACCACCTCCTTCCTTCTCTCCTCTCCCACCTCCCCCGCGCCTCGCCTTTTCTTTCTTACGCCCCCGACACACACGGAGGACCCTCTCTGCACACGCCTTGCCTTCGCTTCTCTGCCGCTTCCTGCCGAGGTGGCGCCACCGTTCCCCGCCGAACACCCCCAACCCGACCCACGCGTGCGGCTTAACGTCTTTTCTCCCTCCTCCTCCTCCTCCTCCTCGCCCAGAGGATTTGTTATTCGCCCTTTCTTCCTTCTCTCCGACCATTTTCCTCCTGGCTTTCTCTATTTTTTCCTTTTTTTTTTTTTTTCACCGTTAATCCTTTCGATTCGCAAGAAAAGGCTTCCCGAATGAGATTTAATTGCCGGATTTAGATTGGATCTTGTTTGTTCGGGAATTTTGTACTCGATTATATTTTACTTTTTATTTTTTCTTTCTCTCAAACGAGAGAATCATCCATTTCTTCATCCAACTCTCTTTTCATGGAAGACAATCTTTCTTCCCGCGTGATACAATAGAATAACCCGGAAATGAAAAGTCATTTTCCCACGGACAATCGGGACGACGTTTGAAATCCGAGGCGATATCAAACACTCGAGCAACCTTTAATCCTCCCGCTCCGCGAGGATGCCTCCTGCCAGAGTCAGCTTCCTACTCGACTTCCTAAGCCAACAAAGGGTACAGATACCACCGTAAGAGGGATTCCAACGATGGACACGCGTTGAGGCCCTGGCCGCGTTGTTTGGTCAACCGATCTTACAGAAGGGCAAACAAGTCTCTCTCGGGCGACGAAAGGGTTTGCCGGCCTGGTTCCACGTCATCGACGGCTCCTCTCCGCGCGGAAACTCGCGCTGCGGGAGAAGCGGACAAACGGGGAGACAAAGAGGGATACTCCTCCTCCTCCTTCTCCCGCTTCCCTCTCTCGAGGCGGCCCTTTTCGCTTTGAGGGTTAAGAAGTTGGCTGATGGTTCGAGGATTACTTAGACTCCGTACATAAGGCAACTGTGCGCGGTTAGTTTGCGGTGCACACGGATTTCTCAGGGGGAGGGAGGCAGGGAGGGAGAGAAGGTCTTGCTCCCCTCCCCCTTTCCATCCTCTCCTCGCGTTCCTCCGGCTTTCTCAGCTTCCGCTCGTCGCTGTGATATTTGCTCCGAGAATTTCGGATACGAAGACGCTTTGCGTTTCTCAACAGGTGCGACCTATTCTTTCTTCTTTTTTTTAAGGATAATTGTCCTCTTCTCTTTTAATTTAATCTTCGTCGTCATAGGATTTTTCCGTCGAATTTACTTCTTCGAGAAAAAGTCGTTACGAAGGATCGACAGCTTTCAGTATTTCAACGAATTTTCTTTTCTTCGAGAGAGAAGGAGGCCACACGATTTTCTCGAAATCCATTCATCCACCCTTCTCTCTCTCGTACATTTAAGAATAATTGTCCTCTTCTCTTTTAATCTTCGTCGTCATAGGATTTTATTTCTTCGAGAAAACTCGTTACGAAGGATCGACAGCTTTCAGTATTTCAACGAATTTTTTTTTCTTCGAGAGAGAAGGAGGCCACACGATTTTCTCGAAATCGATTTATCCTTCTCCCTCTCACACATTTAAGAATAATTATCCTCTTTTCTTTCTCTTTTAATTTAATCTTCGTCGTCATAGGATTTTTTCGTCGAATTTATTTCTTCGAGAAAAACTCGTTACGAAGGATCGACAGCTTTCAGTATTTCAACGAATTTCGTTTTCTTCGAGAGAGAAGAAGGCCACACGATTTTCTCGAAATCGATTCATCCACCCTTCTCCCTCTCGTACATTTAAGAATAATTATCCTCTCCTCTTTCTCTTTTAATTTAATCTTCGTCGTCATAGGATTTTTCCGTCGAATTTATTTCTTCGAGAAAAACTCGTTACGAAGGATCGATTTAAAATCCTCGATCGATAGTTTTCAGTATTTCAATGAATTTCGTTTCCTTCGAGAGAGAAGGAGGCCACACGATTTTTTCGAAATCGATTCATCCACCCTTCTCCCTCTCACACATTTAAAAATAATTATCCTCTTCTCTTTCTCTTTTAATCTTCGTCATTATAGGATTTTATTTCTTCGAGAAAACTCGTTACGAAGGATCAACAGCTTTCAGTATTTCAACGAATTTCGAACGGAAGAGAAAAGGAAGAACGATCAAACTCGAGACAGTAGTCGAAGATTCGAAGCAGCGGAGGCAGGCGGTGGACGGAGAAGGAAGGAGGCAGGAAACGAGGTTGTGGAAGCGTGTGCAGGTTCGTGATTCGAAGTAGGTGGGCCCCCAGGTAGCCAGGACAGATAACACCGGGAGATTACCGCGGACAGAGTCATTAGCAGCGTCGGCTTCTGTGTCGGCCGGGGTATTCTCTCACTTTCCTCTCCCTCTCCCCCTCCCTCCCCATCCCCCTCTTTATCTCGCCGGTCAATTCACGCGGCACGATACGTACGTATGTAAGTCGGCCGAGGAGTCGTCTCGTGGAGCCTCACCTCCGTCCACCCCCCCCCCCTTCCCCTCCCCCCTCGTCCCCCAGTTCCTTGCCGCCTCGAGTCGCCACGACCACGTTCTTCTTCTTCTTCTTCTTCTTCTTCTTCTTCTTCTTTCGCCTCCTCTTCGAGGGGTCTTCCCCGTGCTGGAGTATTGTTATTGGGGAGGTGTGGTCGGTGGTAATCGCGCGGGTGGCTGAGACCACCCTTCCCTTTCGGGTTGGTTTTGGGGACGATGGGGGTTGTTCGAATCGATCTCGACGAATATCCACTCGACTTTATCCGTTTCCATTTGATTCTCAGGTTTCTCGATTTAATTTCAAATATATATATATATATAAAAGTTGGTGGATTCTTGGCTAATTAAGTCACGTCGTATCGATCCGTTTCCAAGAAGGGAAGATCCGAGAGATTCGTTTCGTCCATGAAGGCTGAAACAATTCGAAAAGGGGGGGGGAGGGGGGGGTGCGGGGAAGATACTAATTGCACGGATCGTCGTTGGCGCATATTTTCCACGGCGCCGTAGGCGTGTCGGGGCGCAGAAGGAGAGGATCGGAGCAGATATAGGAAGAAGGTTAGGCCTCAACCCTCGAAGGCGAGCGAAACCACGCTGAGCGCGGATGGCATGAGGCGAGCCATGTGGTATTCGGTATTTGATAGGCTAATGACAAACGCCTAGATTGGCCGGCTTATCAGCGGTGCAGCGCTAATTATTTCCCCCTTTGTGGCCGTGCCGCGCATAATGGCGGACTCGGCCAGCTTCCCATCCGTTTTATTTATCCCGTGTCCTTCGATCCTCGCTCTCCCCTGGATCTTCGTGGATCAAGTTCCTTGGACTCTTCTTTTTTCAATCGCTTCTGTTCGTAGAGAGACGGATTATCCGATCCAGATTTCCTTTTCTTTTTAATTGTCGAGAATATTTTGTACTTGGGTTGTGATTGAAAATTGACTAGGTAGTTTTTAAATAGTTGGATATATGGATGTTTGCGTTTACAATAAAAGAGTAATTAAAATTCATAGAAGATTGTGGAAGTTTAGCTTTGGTTACACATGATCAAGGATTCGGTGATATGAGTTTTGATGCAGAACCTCCAGAATTACTTAGGCATGCTGGTGCTGTAGAACCATCATTAGATCAAGTATATTTTTTTTTATCACTTTATATATATATATATAGGATTTCGAGGAAGCTTTTGATACAGTTCTGAGAATCGTGGAGCAATAGAGTGAAAGGTGTCGATGTATTCGCTCAAGAAAGAGATCTTGGAGATCGGGAAACAAGTATTTAAGTATGTACAAATTTTTCGTATCGATCGTATTTCCGAGTATGCAAATAACGGAAAATCTATCTTTTAATACGAGGAGGATCGAGAAACGTATTCGCTTCGAAGATATCAATTCGATCAATTTTATAATATTAAAATTACTGGGAATTATCCTCTAATGTCGATGGCGGATGGGTCTATTAGTTATTGTTTGGATCTGTATAATTGGATTTATTTACAATTCTTCTTTATTTATTTAAACGATACGATTGTCCGTACGATTGAACGAGGGCGAAGATAATAGCGTATCGATCGAAGAAATTCGATTTAAAGAAAAAGACGATAAAGAATACTTGAACCATACCACTCGAAATTACCATAATTTCTCTCCATCCTATGTCTTGTCATAGATACAGCTTCGTTATAACCACCGATTTATTCCATCTTCTTTACCCGTCTAGACGAACAAATTTAAATATTATAGTTTATTTATACCAATGACGGTAGTAAGAAAGGAAAATTAAAATGTAAAAGCGTTTGACATTATTATCGTTTGAAGATTTCGAAAACAAAAAAGAAAAAAACCCTCGTTTGAAAATTAAAAATATTCGTCCCCTTCTTATCTTGGAATCTGAATACATTTCTCTCTCTCTCTCTCTCTCTCTCTCTCTCTCTCTCTCTCTCTCGAATAATAAGAAAGAGAGCAGAATCGATTAGAGTGGCGACAAGTCGAAATTGCCGAGGATCGAAATTGGTATCGAGGTTTTTTACTCCCCCCTCCTCCATCCCTGTAAAATAGTGACCGCTTATAAAATAGTGACTGGCCTGTGTTCTCCATTACGAAAATTCCGCCGCGTAATTACCGCGATTCCAGGATGGAACGTAGATTTATCGAGACGTGGAGCGAACCTCTTCCACGATGGAATGTCCCGCGCAATCTTGTTACCCGCTACCGCGCCATTTGCATCGTCGGCGCGCGCAACAAGACGCGACTAAAAGCGGGGCCGATCGTTTTATTTCTCCCTTCGAATCGCTCTTAAAGCCGTCCGCCGTTTAAAAACGTAGATTGTCTCTCTCTTTTTTCTTTTTTTAAAAACAGGCTCGCACAGAGTGCATCCTGTGGATGCGCGTTTCAACCATCGAATCGATGGATTTTTCAAAGTGTCGTCGAATGTTTCTTTCCTCGAAAGAAAATTTTTATAGATAAATATATGTGTGATATATTGAGTGTAAACTTAATTTTTATCGAGCCACCTTCGGGATTTGTAAAATTTGGAAGAAAAGAATTTAAGAATCTACTTTCGAGATACGTTACTGTTGAGAATCAAAAAAAATTGAATCCTATGGATGCGCGTTTCAACCATCGAATCGATGGATTTTCAAAGTGTCGTTGAATGTTTCTTTCCTCGAAAGAAAATTTTTATCGAGTTACCTTCGGGATTTATAAAATTTGGAAGAAAAGAATTTAAGAATTTACTTTCGAGATACTGTTGAGAATAAAAAAAGATTGAATCCTATTCAACCATCGAATCGATGGATTTTCAAAGTGTCGTTTCTTTCCTCGAAAGAAAATTTTTATAGATAAATATATGTGTGATATATTGAGTGTAAACTTAATTTTTATCGAGCCACTTTTGGAATTTGTAAAATTTGGAAGAAAAGAATTTAAGAATCTACTTTCGAGATACGTTACTGTTGAGAATAAAAAAAGATTGAATCCTATGGATGCGCGTTTCAACCATCGAATCGATGGATTTTCAAAGTGTCATCGAAGAAAATTTTGGATACGTTTATTTTATAGGTAAATTATATATATAATATATTGAATGTAAATTAATTTTAATCGAGCCACCTTCAGGATTTGTAAAATTTGGAAGAAAAGATTTCAAGAATCTATGTTTCGAGATACTATTGAAATGAGAATCAAAAAAGATTGGAGGATATGTCTCTTTCTTTTTAAAAACAGGCTCATACATAATGGATCTTATGGATGCGCGTTTCAACCATCGAATCGATGGATTTTCAAAATGTCGTCGAATGTGTTCCTCGAAAGAAAATTTTGGATACGTTTATTTTATAGATAAAATATATATATGATATATTGAATATAAATTAATTTTAACCTTCAGGATTTGTAAAATTTGGAAAAAAAGATGAAATGAAATGAGAATTGAAAAAAGATCGGATCGATCTCTCTTTTTTTTTAAAAACAGGCTCGCACATAGTGCATCGATGGATTTTCAAAGTGTCGTCGAAAAAAAATTTTGGATATCGTTTATCGATATTGTTTATTGGTAAAATATCGCATGTCTATTCAATATATACATATATATATATATATTGTTTTATCGAGCCTCCTTCAGGATTTAAAAATTGAAAGAAAAGATTTCAAGAATCAACGTTTCGAGATACTATGGATGTGCGTTTCAACTATCGAATCGATGAATTTTCAAAGTGTTGAATATGTTCCTCGAAAGAAAGTTTTGGGTACCATTTATTTTAGAGATAAAATATCGCATATTCAATATATATATATATTGAATATAAATTAATTTTAATCGAGCCCCTTTCAGGATATAAAAGTTGAAAGAAAAGATTTCAAGAATCCACGTTGAAATCAAAAAAGATTAGATATCTCTCTTTCTTTTTTAAAAACAGGCACAGAGTAGATCCTATGGATGTATATGCGCGTTTCAATTATTGAATCAATGGATTTTTAAAGTGTCGTCGAAAGAAAATTTTGGGTACCGTTTATTGGTAAAATATCCAATACATATACGTATAATATATTGTTTTATCGAGCCTCCTTCAGGACTTGTAAAAATTGAAAGAAAAAAGAATCAACAATTCGAGATACGTTCGTTGAACGTTACTGTTGAAATGGGAATCAAAAAAAGATTGGATATGTCTCTTTCTTTTTAAAAACGATATATACGAATAATTATTATTTAATATATTGAATATAAATTAATTAATCGATCCCCTTCCAGGATCGTAAAAATTTCATTCGTAAAAATTACATTCGTAAAAATTGAAAGAAAAGGATCCACGTTTCGAGATACTTTACTGTTGAAATCAAGAAAAAAGATCGAGGGTTTAACCGGATTGTCCTTGCGCGTGATAGATTCCTTTTTTTTTTCTTCCTCTTCTTTTTCTTTATTCTTCTTTCTTCTCTCGTTGATTTAAGACAAGTCGATAACGAACGATCGTTAGGTTACGTGAATAATTTAAATCATGGAGGAAATTGAAGGCTAACTAAGATAATGTCGGTGATGTAAAATAGAGAAATCGAGATGATCGGCGTAGGAAATGATGATGGTCGTCGTCGTCGTGGACGCCGGTTCTACGAATGAAAGAAAGACGAGCTTTGGAACGAGTTTACAAGTTTTGCCCGATCACCGCTGCATGACGCAACTTGAGCAACGATTATTATTATGCCGCTTTGCGAAATATCTCTTTCGGAATCCCGTGCAGCATGATAAATATCCCTACTAGAATTCGTGTCTCCTCGTGCATCCACCGCTTTTCTCCTCCTCCCCTTCCCCCGCTTTTCTCCTCCTCCCCTTCCCCCGCTGTGGCTTGCGTATTGTGCACGCGGCCCATCACTGCGGCGTAATTGTACTGTACGAACGAACGTATATATACATAATGCAACGGGCGTGTAATTTGATTCGACGGAAAGTTTCGTTTCGCGGGAGAAAGAAATTTGAAGGAACGCTTCGAGTCGTTCGTCCAGTGATATTCGTCCGTGTGTGAGTCGATGCGAGAGAGAGAGAGAGAGAGAGAGAGAGAGAGAGAGAGAGAGAGAGAGAGTGAATCGAGACTGGCTGCAAAACCAACCAAATTATCCTTTGCATTTTCTTTCTCGATAAAATTTCTTTCCTATGATTTTCGTTATTACAATCATCTCCTAGATTTAGATCTCGTGATCTCGTTCCAACCTTACAGGAAAAAAATATTAAGATCGATCTTAATACTGTCTGGACAGAAAGTCATCAAATTATCAACGTTGGTCAAGAAAAGGAAATTATGTATCGATTAGAGATAATAGGTTTTAATAATAATTAATTAATTAAGTTCTTTCTCAAGATTTCCTCCAATAATTTAATATCATTTCCAACGGTGTGATACGCATGTGCACAGGAAGCGCTCGTAGCAGCCAGTTCGGTTCCTCGAAACGAATATAAAAGAGCTCGAGTGAGAAAGAGTATACGCGCGTGTGTGTGTGTGTGTGTATATGCGTGCGAGCGAGAGACTATTGCGAGCACGGGCTCTGCGCTGAAACAGTCTGTCCCAATGTACGGTCCGATGATTTTTTTCCAGACGATATTGAACTCGATGCACAAGTATCAGCCAAGGTTTCACCTGGTGCGGGCCAACGACATCTTGAAGCTTCCCTACTCCACGTTCAGGAGTTACGTTTTCAAGGAGACGGAATTCATCGCGGTCACCGCCTATCAGAACGAGAAGGTGAGCGTACGTCGTCTCTTCTACGATCTCTAGCTACGATCCCGGCATTTTCTTTTCGTCTGGCCAGTCGGGAGGGGTGGGGGGAGGAGGGGGAGGAGATCCGTAACGAGAGAAACTCGTTAGTCTGGCTACAGACTTTAGGTCCCAGAAATTCTCGATCGAACTATGGCCTTTTCGTCGGGAGGGGAAGTTTCGCTCGAATTGGAGATCGACTCCTGTTCTCTTTTTTTTCTTTTTTTTTTTTTTTTTAGTTACGGAAGGGAGGGAAACGCACGGAAGATAAAAAAGTTTCGAGGTGGGAATCGTCGTCTGGAGACTTTCTCGGATTTATGTAGGGAATTTTTTCTAGAATCTGTAGAAATATCGATATCGATATTTCCCTCCTCTTCTCGATGGATATAGAATTAAATTAATATCCAATGTTGTTTCATTGGAAAGTTGTTATTATTATTATTATTATTATCTCTACATCGATTGTCGAAGTTTTTAGAAATTACACGTAATACGGATTAACCGAAGAAAATGTTAATGCAATTAACGGTTGTTGCCGATCTTGATAGTTCGATCGACGAGTTTCTCTCGAGTAGAACGGGAAGAATTATTTCATCCCCCAATAAAGAGAAGAAAAAACTCTTGGATCGAGAATCAATCATTGAGAGGAATTAGAAAGAGGAGAGGGGATAGATAGGATGATTCTTTTCATCGATTAATTAAGGATCGTTTCTGGTATTGGAATGGTATTCAAGGAAGTATCGGTGGTTCCCGGTACGCATTATTCCCTAGGTGGCGCTCGCGCAAAAGGGACCCCTTGTCCGGATTTTTCGTCACGCGATTTCTCTCTTTACCGTTATCTCCGCCACTTCCCGGTATCTTGCGCTGCTGGAAGAAATATATCGGCTTTGTGGATCTTTTCGAGGCCCCTCCGCCTTTCTCGAAACCCGTCCCGGACCCCCCGCTCGTGTTGTTTCGTGGGATTCCTCGTAGTCGTTTCGGGATTCGATGATCGAAAAGAAGAGAGAATTGCGGGAAAATATTATGAAAAACACTGCAAGCTCTGCTATTCTTCGCTTCATTTCTTTCTTCTGTAATTGGTAATTAAAAGAATATACTTTTGTTAGGAACGTATAGTAAACGTTTAATTAGTTAGTAACGTATGGTAAACGTTTGAAAAGTAAATTCGTTTAATCGTGGAATAGATTGTTATCGTTGATGATATTGATATATTTTGTTGTTGTCAATATTTATTTATATTATCATTGTTGTTATTAATGTGGATCCATTGTTGATGGTAATTTTCTTTCGTTGCAGATCACCCAATTGAAGATCGACAACAATCCGTTTGCGAAGGGATTCCGGGACACGGGGGCGGGGAAGCGCGAGAAGAAGTGAGTATCGCTTTCAAAATTTCATCCAAACATATTTATATTTATTTTCGAGCCAAATTTATTGCTTCCAAAGTCTGACTGTCGAAGAAAGATCATCTTTCAATTTCGTTAGAATGACAATTATCCCAATTACAATTATTCATAAATTCTACAAAAAGCTACAATTTTAATACCATCATGAATCCCATTAACCACTCCATTACCATTACCATTACCATTACCAAGCCTGAAATCAAAAAATAACGAAATTGATATCGAATAACTAAACTAAATATATCGAATATAACAAAGTGAAAAAATGAAAAATTGTTGCAAAGAATTGGAGAATCAAAAACGGATAATAAAGAAATAACCTGGAATGCAAAGTATCTCGTCATCGATAACCCGATTCCCAACGATTTCTAAAAGCGATATATTCCCGTCTTCTAGATGGACCTAATTGATCGGCCGAGCTTTTCATGTTCGCCCCCTCTCGATCCCTGCTATTAGGTTGAACGGATTCAGGGCTCGGGGTCAGCCCCCAGGGCCGGGGCTTTCTTTCACCCTGCCTCGTTTGCACCCCGTCCATTTGTATTCAATATATACATATAGCTGCTTTACGAGCTTATGCTGGCGAGGGCAGGCCCCGTTTCAATTTCATCCAGGGAGGAGGAGGAGGAGGAGGAGGCTCCCCGCCCTCGAGCGCATCCTGATGACGTTAAGTCGGTCTGTAACGCGCATAAGCCTCGTGTCGAGTTTGTTAACCTCGCCAATCCGAACCGAGCCGAGTCAAAGCCCGTGTAAGCCTCGCTAATTTCGTTCGTCTTCGTGAACGAGCTTTCAAAGGGGTGAAATAGTCGCGATAAATTGATCGATGCGTTTTCGACTCGCTGGCACCTAATTAGGCGAGCGAATACGGATTTGGAGACGAAAGAAAGGCTCTTTTGGCAGTGTATAAATCCCATACATGCGAATCGGTTGCACTGCTCGATTTATGAGAAAAATCGGAATCTTCGAAGAATCTTTTCGATTTATTTATTTTTTTTAAAAAGGAGATATTTATATAGGAGATCTTTGAGAATTTCAAAAATTCATCGATCATCACTAATATCTTCGTTTCCTCGTTTGGAACACGGAATCAATCGCGTTATAGATTCGGTGATTTCAAGGAGCTGATGAAAACTGATGAAATATCGGGTAAGAAAAATTTTCCCATCCACTCCCCCAGTAATATTACTTCGCCTTTTGAAGAATCCTTTCTTTCTTTCGCGGTAAATTTTGCTCGAAGGGGGTTCAACGATTCCTTGGATAAACGCTCGAGGGGGATGGGAAAAGCAGAGGGGAGGGCGAGGAAATTCCGCGGAAATTGAAGCGACGCCCGACACGCCGCCCGGATAAAGAAAGGGCGAGGTTAATCGAGAAAATATGCAAAGCAGGGGGCGCGTCGTGGCGCCGCCTAATTAGAATAAGGGTTAGTTTTGGCTTATGGTTTCGGTTAAGGGTGGCCGGATCCCATCAGGAAGCCGCAGAGAACCAGGAGATGGAGTCGTGGCGACGAGAGAGAGAGAGAGAGAGAGGAGGAGAGCGAACGGGGTTGGAACATAGCCAATCATCGGATTAGCATACTGATGCTCAGGGGCGGCGCTGTCGTTAGCGTGGAGGGTGCCACTTGGTGGTGGCTTTGAATTTTATATCGCCGCCACAGCCAGTAACCGGCGTATAAAGGCTGGTTTTCGTGGTGGGGCGGACCACTTCCGGCGTGCCAGGCCTTCTTTCTCTTCTCCTTTCTCTCCCGCTATTCCCTCTTCCTCTCTCTCCCTTTCGCATCGATAGACGAAGATAGCTTCCTTTTTCGATGCGATAAAATGGTTAATTGATCGTTTGTTCGAAATTATCGAAAATGTTTGGAGAAAGTATGTTTGTTGTTATTTTACGATTTTAAGAAGGATCGTGAATTTTTATGCGTTATATATATATACGGAGGAAATTTGAAAAGTCGAAAATGTATATTAAAAATAAGAGAAATGGATATTCTTTTCCATTCTTCCACTTTTATTACTACTGCTACGCATAGTCACCCTTAAAAAAAAAAAAAATTAAATCATAAAAATCAAATTGGAGAAATTGAAATAAAAAGCTCCATCGTAAAAGTCGTAATTAATAATTTACCGTATAATCGAATCGAATACAAAGCATTGAATTATTCTCGCGTTTCGATTCAACTCAATCGTACGGCAACAATCTTCTCGAAACGAAAGGATGAGTCAACGATGAGTTCCTGACAAAGATTCGACGCGGCTTATTTCATTAAGTTTTTAACCGGGCGAACGCCGTTGGAGCGTGGCCAGTCGATTCGTCATGCCGTGGCGGTTAAGAAAGAAAAAGAAAAGAGAAAAAAGAGTAATATTTTTCTCGGGCGAAATGGGGAGGGGGGAAGATAAAAAGGGTACAACTGGGCCCCGCCACGGCTCGTTGTCACGTCATTTATCAAGGCGCGCGCCGGAACGATCGTATCGTGCCGCGCGAAGAATCAATCTGTCCGAGATTTCCACGCTTCGGTTTCGCGTTATTAATCGCCACGCCTCGCTATTTGTTCCGTTTACGCGACATTATCGCGAGTCCTTCGTTGTTCCGGTATATAGACTCGAGATCGACTTGTTGGGAGCAGTGAATACGATAATACGACGATAAATCGAGTTCCAAGATAAATCGTTGGAAACTCGTTGGAGTCGAGAATCGATCTTAAAGAACGAACCGTTACAGAGATATTACGTGAAACCGTTTTTATTTCTCGGATCTTCCTTCGATCGATCGATCCTCGCCATCTTTTTCAACAATTTAACATTAAGCGACGTTGAAGACCTCGATTGAGCTTGGGGGTTATAAAGCTACAATAAATTTGGATTAATAAGATACATCTTAATTTGATATACGTTTGATATACGAAATTTTGATCGTAATTGATATGTTGTATAGGATATCGATATGCTTCTTTTCGCGCGAAAAATTTCGTTATGTTGACGCACGAAAGTTTAATGTTTCGAATTATCGGAATATTGCATGGAAAATTTCTCCACGTATAAATATTTAAAACTTCTTTTCAATATTCTTCCAGCCATTTATCGGATGATTTTATAATGATCGTGGTTATCGTATCGCCCCTTCCATCCCGAGAAATGGGTTCGTCCAATCGATCATAATTTTTTACTTTCATGGGTTGAAGTTAAGGGTTTCTTTGACCCAAGTTTGAAAAGTAAGGGAAAAAGGAAAGAAAAGGAAAAGAAGAAAAACCAGTTGATCTTCCGTATATAAATCGAAAGTTACAGAGATATTCGTTTTTTATTTCTCGAATCTTGCTTTGATCGTCATTCTTTTCAACAAACGACTCCTCGATTGAACTTGGGGGCTATAAAGCTACAAGTGGCAATAAATTTCGATTAATAAGATACACTTCGAACAATTCATATCTAATAGAGACATTTTGACAAACAAATCGATGATAATTCTTTCTTGTATTCAAAAGATATTTACAGAATTTAAAGTTCACTGAAATTTTATATGTGATTTTATTATCGAATGTTGCCATATCACTATTTCTTTTTCTTCGATACATTTTAAATGTTTTGTAAACAAGATTATTTTATTTCCCCATTTATTGTTTTCACTGTCCAGTCAACAATTTCAATGACTCAAATGAAAAAGGACAAGTTTAAAGAACCGAGGACCTACGTTATAAAAACTTCAAGTTTCTTAAAATTATTCCTCGATCAATCGAACCGAAAATCCCAACGGATATCCACACCCACCCTTTCCCATACGAAATTCCGCGACACGTCACCTACCTATTCAGAACAATCATCCTGAAGCCGAAAACCACTCGAGTCCCTCCCTCGCTCCTCTCTCGTTTTCGAGAGATAAAAAAAATAATAATCACCCCGTCCCTCCAACGAGTCATCGTGCATTCTTTTCATCCCCCTTCTTCCCATTCGATCACCCCTATACATATATATATATATATATCTGATCACCGTCAGAAAGACGGGTTCCATCAAGACGGTTCACGGGGATATCGTTGACAGGGAATTCGATGACGGGGAATATCGCGAGGTGTGCGTCGAGGGGGGGGGAGGACAGGACGAGGAGGAGGCGGGTTGGTTGGAGGGTGATTATGGGTCCTCGCCGATCGCGTCAAAGGCAATCGGGGAGGGGAGGGTGGTTTTTTTCATTATTACGCGTCTGAACGTTTCGATCAGACGCATCAGAGGAGGAGGAGGAGGAGGAGGGGGGGGGGGGAGTGGGGCTCGATCGGTGGTTGGCTACCTAGCTAGGTAATTACGAGGGAATTATGCCGGGACCTTTGACCCGCTCTTTTTCTCTAACGAAGTCAACGTCACCACCCCCTGTGTCGGGTTGTTTAAGGAGACGAGGAAAGGGTGGATGGATGGATATGGGGTGGATCAGGCTGCACGGAGTCGGGGATCGACAGGATTCTCTGGTGGCTGTGCGTTTTTTGATCGAGGGAATTGTGCGGGATGGGATGGAAGTGGATTGTGGTTTTAGGTGGATAAGATCGAATCGTTGCTTGATTTTCTTTTTTTTTCTTTTTTTTTTCTTTTTTTTTTTTTGTAGCCCTTTGGTGACTGTCTCACTTGGATTCGACGATATTTATTCACGTTTGATTTTTTTTTTTTTTAAATATCGCTTCACGAATAAATTCTTAAGGTGTTTGTATTAAGGCGTGGAAGAATATAGGATGGTTAGATTCTCTTTATTTTCTCTCTAAATTGGATATCGAACTATATCTGAGCGTTAATCTGAGCGTTGACAGTCAGTGGAGATAGAAATATTATTTTCAATGTTTTCGAAGGTTCGAGAGAAGAGAGAAGGAAAATAGAGATGTGGAATAAGAAAGACACAGAACGATATTTTATCGCGATACTCGCCTTGACAAATCGAGGATGCATCTTGGCAATTACTTTATTATTAAAATATCACGCAAAATAATAATATAGACTTTAATATTCGACGAATTTTCTTTCTTTACACGTAAAGATGTATAAAATATCGAAAATATAAAAGTTTTATACGTTAATTCGTGTGTGAAATCGTTTTAAGTTAGATAAGAAATTCACAGGAAAATCGTGTGAAGTTGTTAGTTCGGCCTGGAAGCGAAAAAGGGTTAGTCAAGAAATAGATATATTGACTAGACTGGATAGTCAAATTGGTAAAATTGTTGGAGTAAGAGAGTTATTAACAGAATAAACTGATGATTTCCAACCAATCAGGATTAGAATTAATGACATTGTCGATATTGTCTTGTCAATTTTAGATATTGACGTGATAAAATCAATTGGATTAATTAAAGAAATTGAAGAGCTATTAATATTTTTTTTTTTTCAGAGGAAATACACAAAATTCTATAAATTCTCAAATTTTCCTCTCGACCATATTTTTAAATATTTTTCTACGAACGTAATGCTCGTTGGAAATTATAAAATAGAAAGAAATACAATTTCAGGCGAAAAAAGAAAGCAAAAATAAACAAACAAGGTATCACAACAAAGATACGAATTGTTCGTTGATATAACTCTATAATCCAGAAAGGATTTTTCGAATGGCTCAATTACAGCTCGCGCGATGAATTTCCTGCATAATTAATAATAGAAACTTGAGAAGCAAGCATAATTTGGCAAAATGGGCGGCAGATGTCGGTCCAATCGATTATTCCATAATTCAAAGAGATTCACCGATCTGTGTCTAACGCTTTATTTAACCTAGTATCGTTTCTAGATCGTTCCAGATACAAAGAATAATTGTTGCGCAACACGTGTTTTATACACGTAATTTTAAATAATTATCGAACAAAAGATATTTTTATTAATTCTATTTCTCGCTACATACGTTGAAATAGAAAGAAAATTTATTCTTTGTAAACGCGAACAACGTCACAAAGATGATCGATTAAGTAAATTGAACTCGATTGAATTTCTTGTCAAAAAATTGATAAAAACGATATAACAAATAATGATGATAGACGTATTCCCGGAAGAAAGGCGAATTTTTTAAGGAGACGTTGATTAATATTGTCGTTTCGTAAGATAAAACGCGGATTAAATCGTTGTTTCTTTTACGCTGCACGCCGAGATTACGGTTGTAGAGATAATGGAGGGCATTTAGAATGATAAGGATGTTGAAATCGCGAGCAAGTGGCGTGAACCAGTTGGAAAACTGGAACGGTCGCGTACGCGACAGAAGCACACCTAGTGAATCCAATTACCCGCTTCATCCTGCTCGCGTGTAAGTGCAAATAGCGGGATCGGCCGACGAGATACGTTTCACGGATAATCATGCGATTTGCGTTTGCATCGGGTATCTCGTTCCGTGATCGAGATGTTTAAACGAATGTTAAAACGAGAAAAAAAAAAAAGGAAGGAAGGAAGAAAGAAAGAAAGAAAGAAAGAAAGAAAGAAAAATAATTGGAGAGTGTTCTGCGCCGGATTTTTAATTTAAAAATTTCGATAGAGTAAATTTAAACTTTACCGTTGGATTTATGAAAATTTCCGTAACGAGGGGGATCACGTTGAATATCGTAGAAAAAAGGGATGAAAGGGATGGGATTATTATTCGAATATCCCGTTATCCCGTTTATAGGATTTCTTTTTTTTTTTTTTTCAAACTACGAGCAACTCGCGTATTATTATTCCATTTTTTCCAAGTGAAAATCTTGTTTTTTATAATAAAATGACATAACGATATCGTTATTATCTGAAAAAAATGATGAGATGAAGTAATTGCGTTAATTGTAGCGATGCATAGGAAAATGCGATGTACGAAAATTTTACGCGCGAAATGGATGGAGAAACGAGGAGGGGGGGGGGGGGGACGAGAACAGCATTAGTCCGATACTTCGAATAAATTTCTTCGCGATACGAATCAATAATGAAACTGTCATTTCGCGATTGAAATTTTAAATGTCGATCTGCTCTCGACTCAAATTTTCAAACCTTATAAAAATTTGCCCGATCGGATGCAAAACTTATCTCCATAAGTTGGAAAAGAATTCGCTCACCGAATCCCATATCGTCCACGTAAATTATTGATTTTAACGTATTTAAGCATGTCGGAAACCGGAGAACCGTAGAGCGTAAGTAACACCCTTTCCAAGCTCATGGGTTCATCCGTACACCGACAACGTGTATATGTGCCATCGTGAATCGTCCCTTCCTTGTCCCACCCGTCGTTGGATAGGAGCGCGCGGTCTCTGTTTCGCCTGGTCGTCGTTTTGCCACGTTTGTGTCAGTGCATTGATCGCATTATACGGTATTAAGGTATCGGTAAGCTCCTCGTTACATCCGGCTTTCGAGCGGCTGTAGTCCAGATTTACACGATACTTACCTTTGCTTAGATTATTCGTTGAAATACGCTGATTTGCTGATCCTGATCGTTCGTGAAGGCTTTATCATTGTAGTTATTTTAAGTGGCGAGGCTGGAATTACAAGTTGCATTCCTTTTGGCTTTCGGTGATCAATTTTAATTCTTCTTCTTTTTTTCTCCCCTCGTATTTTTTGATGTTCTCCATGTTTTTCTCAATTTTTCTATTCGATCTGCTTGACAAGTATCTGTTCGCGATTGTAGTGATATTTGTGGTTGGTAGGGATTTTTGGGGATGGCGATTTCGTAGATTCTTCGATTTCGAGAGAAAAATAATAATTTTCGTAATCGATATTAAAATGAATGGAAATGAGACGAATATTTGTATATTATATATTTGATAGAACAAAGTGTTTGAATTAACAAATAAGAGTTTCAAGCGTCATGAACTTTTTTTTCCATTTGTGTTAAAATGTGATCGATTACAAATAGTTAGTTTTTTTATGGAAAAATAAGCAAGTTATTATCTATTGATATTTGAAGAGTTTGAATTTCCAACAAGAAAATAAAAAGATTAAAATCTCAAGATGTCACAGGTTTTTCTCGATTGATTCATGCGATTGATTTATTGGCTCGAAATTTTTCGTTTGATTTTTATCAAATTTGTAAGACGTCGAAAATAACGATAGGCGCAAATTTTCAGTTGCTAACTTTTTAATTTTTAAATCGATTTTCAACTTGAAATTTCTTAACGTAAATTGAAAATGAGAAAAAAAGGAAATCGAAGCGTGTCTTTTGTTATTTTATTTATAAAATAAATTATCAACAAAAAAACAATTATCTTCCTAGTGATATATATATATAATTGATTTAATGATACACATATTCGTAGGATACTTTTAAACAATCAATCCTCAAAACGAACATTTATACGTAAAAATGTTGATCGAATTATAAAGCTTATTCGAATTATAAACCATACTTTATTACACAATTTTCTACATCAACATTTGTGTTTGTTTCGGTCTGGTAGAATCAATCCTCTCATACGTAATCAATATCCTATTTTACTAACGCACGTTTACTAACCATACCGTATACTGTGTCCCTGTGATCACGCGCAATTAAAATGCCTGCAATTTGTCAGAGGTGCGAAACAATTTGATTAAAAGCTGTATCTCAAAGGATCGTTCGACACTGCAACACCCTGTATCCAATTTTCAAAATTCTTACAATTCTTCCCTTTGGAGAGCAGAAAAGTAACTTTCAAAATTAATAAAACAAAACCATATATATATATATAATCTTTACACTTTTCAAAAACCTGTTAAATATAATATAATTAACAGTTACGAGATATCTTTAATGTTTCTTTGGATCGACTCGAGGAATTAAAAACACTCGAAGGAATAATAGGAAAAAAATGTTAAGTCGAGCGAAATCTAAATATAATTCCAAATTAAGCCGAATACCATTGGAGAATAAGAAACGCAAAAGAATACAGTAATATTTATAAGAACGCTTTGTAAATTTTAAAGACTGCGAGCAGATTTGCAATGAATCAACTCGACCCATCTCGCAGAAAAGCGAACCTCGAAAGATTGCTAACTCCGCGTCGTTGTTGCAGAAGGCAGGCGCTGTTGACGGTGTCAGGTGGCGGTTCCCGTCTGACAACAGGTGGGCCAGCATCCCCCGAGAAGCGTCGCTCGTCCAACTCCGTCAACGACCTGCTGGACGACGAGGACAAACTGTTGGACGTGGTGGGGCCCGACACGCCGCACCCGGCTCACCATCAACGGGAGCGGGAGCACTCCCGCGAGAGGGAGGACCGAACGAGCGAGAGGGGCGAGGGGAGCGAGTCGTCGGGGTCGGAGAGCGGGGGTGGAGCGGGCCCGACGGGTTCGGAGGGGCCCAGGCCGGACGTCTCGGTCGGTCCGCCGCTCCACCCGCCCCTGCTACCGTACCTCTACCCCCCGGTGCCGGGCCTGTACCCGGGCCCGGGCCCCCTGATACCGCCCAGCCCCCTCGGGATGCACGGCGGAGTGACCCCCGGCATGCTGTTCAACGCGCAACTGGCCCTGGCCGCGTCCCAGCACCCGGCCCTCTTCGCCCACTACCCTCACCCCCTCGCCAGCCCCCTCCACCAGCTCAAGGGGCACCGTTTCGCCCCGTACACCCTGCCCGCCCCGTCCCACGGCTCCGCTTTCGAGACCGTGACGCCTGGTAGCAGGACCCTCAGCCCGAGGTCCCCGCCGCCTAGGCCCCCGACCGGATCGCCGACACCCACGCCGGCAGGCCTCGCGTCGGGGGGCAGCTCCGCGGGTGAATTGAAGTCGATCGAGAACATGGTGAACGGGTTGCAGGAGAAGAGGAGGCGCAGCCCGAGCCTGACGCCCGGCGGGCACAGGGGGGACGCGGACGCTGGAGGGGGGAGTCCGTGACAGGAGAACGAGCCCGTGACCAGCACGAACGATGACCCCGCGAGCGAGCAGCTGATCGAACCCTGCGAGCCCGAACAGCTATCCGGCGACGAGAGGGAGCCGGACTCAACCTCCGAGCCGTCGTAGCGGGGGAGAAGAGGGTCGTCGGTCCGCGGCTCTGCCGCCATCCGTGCCCCGATCGATCGGGACGGGACGGGTCCACGCCGAGGGAGGACCGGGCCCCGGGGACCTGGACGAGGGACGCTCGAGATAACGAAGTGCAATTTCACCCCGGGGATCGTCGCCCTCGCGGGGGTCGATCTCTCGGGACGCGCCACCGTCGTGGCATCGCTTCCCTGCGAGTGTGTACATAAAAATGGCCGGGATGGACGACGCGGGGCCCGGCCCGTGGACGCTGCACGAGGAGGACTGCGCGCGATGCCGGTGTACATTTTTGTTTACGGGGCACGGAAAGGGGGAGGGAAAGGCGAAGAACGTGGCTGGAGAACGGGGCTGGGAGAGGTTGCTAGTCGTGTTGTAGGGACGAGAGGCGATCGAGACGAAGAAGAGGGATATTTCGAGCCGTTTGGAGCGTGGGGGGGCCCTCGAAGGTGGTGGTGGAAGGAACAACGCGTCGTCTCGTCGGACGTGGAAATAGTCTCGAGTCTTGAGTATCGGTCGAAATACGAAATTCCAAGGGTTTCGAGACCTTTAACGATAATCGTCTTCGTTTCTACGAATCTACGAATCGATCCGATCGTTCTTGGGATTATTTCTTAGGGCCACGCCACGCTCGAGGTGATTCGAAAAGTGAGAAAAGGAGGAGGAAGTCGGTGTGAGTCGGTTGGTTGCTGGAGGAGCAAAAGAGTTGAGGACGAATAATATAAACGATAGGTTACGTTCTACGTCCGCGAGCGAGAGTCGATAAGGGAGACATTGCAATACGAGAGCAGCTCCTACTATTTGCAGCCCCTGTACATATGTACCCTAGTGATATTATATTATATTATATATATATATAAATATAAATAACTACTCTCTGTATTAATTATTAAATATAATATTATATTAATTATTAGAGAGACGTAAACGACGCATAAACGCACGCTGCCCGATCACGCGTCGATGCCCTCGAAACTAGTGAAAAGAAAAGGGAATAAATAATGGAGACGATGAGAGAGAGAGAGAGAGAGAGAGAGAGAGGGGGAGAGAAAAGTTGTAAAACGAACGAGAACGAAATTATATTCGATCCTAATAAAACTTTCGTCGCGAGAATTGTTTCGTCGCGTGTTTCACGCGTGATTCGAAATAAGAAAGGAAAAGGAAACGGAAAAATCGGGCGTCGTTCCTCGATTCGCACAGAGGGCGCCACAATGGGCAGCCTCGTTCACGAACTCGTTTTCGAAAATTGAATCGGAACGACACGTCGAAAGATCTCTCTCGGGGCTTTCATCCATCTCTTCTCGACGTCGTTGCTTCGAAAATGGAACACCGCTCGCCCTTCCCACCCCCTTGCGTCCCTCCTGTTTGTATAAACGATCGATGTAGATTACTCGCGGGAATCGTCGTCGTAGAACATCGAGTTTCACGGTAACTCGAGAGAGAGAAAGAGAGAGAGAGAGAGTGAGAGAGAGAGAGAGAGAGAGAGAGGGCGAAGAATCGTGAAGAGAAAGTGACTCGAGACCTGTGCCGTTTCCGAAACCCGAGGATGGATCCCGCGATTCGGTTGACCCTTTGATCGAGATGATATTCTTCGGATTCTCGGTGAGATCGGCAAATCTCGATCGAATCTAATTTCGGATCGATAATTGAACGAGGAATGGATCACTGAGCGTTTTATCAGGGGTGGTGAGAGAGTGCAATTGCGTTTTTTTTTTGGGACCGATATTGTACGGATACGTAAATGTAAAATTATTTCTCTTCTCTTGGCGAACAGTAAGTTCTATCGATGCTCCCTCCTTGATTTGATATTTCGTTTTTTTTTTTTTTTTTTTTATTTTATATAGAAACGGGACGGATTGTAGTATAAAATGTGAAATTTTTTTGTTACTTATTACCGTGTAAAGAATGCGAAGTTGTAATTAGTTTCGATCGATCTAATAAATGTTAACTGGTGACGCGAATAATTAATTGCGAACTGTGGTTAACGATAATCGAAATATTACTTCTAAATGTAAATGTGTACCATGTAATGTTCCGATTGTACGAAACGACGAACCGTAGTCAGGTTGACGAATCTAAAGCGTTGCTATATATAATTATTCTTCGATGGATTCTTTTCGTCTAATTATTATCTTGAAAAAAACAAACTCGTGATACCTCCGTCGTGTTTATTGTATAATAATGTGAATACTTATATATCTGTTCCTATTTCTTTTTTTTTTTTTTTTTTTAATTAATCAATACTATTTTGCCAGTTACAAACTGTCACTATGATAACTTTTAAAATATTTCTTTTTCCTATTTAAAATTTTAAATAAATGAGTTAAATGTTTTTCCATTCTTTTTTTTTTCTTCTTCTTCTTTAATCGTTTTCCTCATATTTTCATCCATTTATTCTGTTTTTTTTTTTTTTTACAGTACGAATCGCAAAAGAAAGGAAATATTCCAATATTCCAACATTTTTTTCCTCCAATGCCTAAACGCCAAAATTACCATAACAAAAAAAAAAGAAAAAGAAAAAGAAAAAATATCATCGAGAGAATTTACGACAGCTTTGTTAAAAATGGTATTAAAAATTTTGAAATTAAAAAGTATTTTATTCAAAGTATACGGAAGAAAAAAGTATCGAGATCAAAGGGTTAACGACGTTAAACTCCACCAGAGTCGACCGATCGAGTTTCATTTCCGTGACGGAAACTCGTTTTCCTCAACTCCTCCGTTGCTTAAGATCCTTGTAATCGTATTATTGTCCCAATGTAAATGCGAAGAAGAATTCGAAATTGTACAAAAAATAGAGATGATTCGAGGAAAACGACCGGAACGTGACCATGTTTTTCTCGATCGAAATCGCACAGGAAATTTTATTTAAGTGAAAATTGTCGCTTCCTCGTCTCGAAGAGCCGGAAAATATTCGTCGAATGAGAAAATCGCGAAACGAAACCGATAAAATTCGAAGACGAGAGTTGAAAAATGATACAATCGCGCGGTACTCGGGGCGCGGGTCAGGGCCGTATCGTCGAGTAACGGGGCCCTGCGACAAATTGCGATCTTTCCATTGAAGTTCCATGAGAATCTTGCTCAACCATCGATCCCGTTTTGTTTCTCTCCGTATCTTTATTGCGGTTATTTCTCGAAGCGCGTTGCGTGTATGCGCGGTCTTGTGTGTGCTTAGAGAGAATGCGAGAAAGAGAGAATGAGAAAGAAAGAGAGAAAGAAAGAGAGAGAGAAGAGAGAAAGGGAGAAAGAGAGAGAGAGAGAGAGAGAGAAAGGAAGAGAAATAGGAAAACACGTTGTCGAGAGAAAAGCAATAAAATAAATGAATATAAAAAAAAAAAAGAACAAGTGTAACTCGAGGAGAATCGAAACGTTCTAAACTAACACGAGAATCCGTGATATTCCGTGGTTTGCATTGTATATTGTACACCCACTCAGTCTGCCCCTCCTTCGCTCCTACCTCCAGAGACGCCCTCTATGATCCACGTGACTAAGAATTATATATATATATATATATATATATATATACATATAATTAATTTAAAAATATAAAATTGACTTTTTTCTCTGTAATTTTTCTCCCCATATCGTGAATACAGATCTTATTTTGCACGAAAAATATTAATTTTAAATAGATGCGATAAGATGAGAAATATTTTAAAAGTAATACATCAAGTAAGATCAACACAAAGCTTCATTATTTTATGAAATTTTGATATCAATCGACTTGAAAGTTTCCTAATTTTCATTTTTCTTTATAATTTTTATTCGAATTTTTGATCGAATATATATATATAATATATAAATGCAAGATAATCAAGACGTGGAAAAGTGAGATTTGACAAGATCGAGAGCATTGACTTACCGAAGAAGCTGCTCCATGCTTCGTTCCGTAACGGGAAATCACTTGATACATCAGAGTCGATGAACCGGCTACTTTCATCGGGTTATGTTCCAGGCAAGCGATCGATGTCTCGGCAAAAGGAACAAGATGGTAATCCACAGTATCGGAAATCCATTGGTGAAGTTGACCTAAATAAAAACCACTAAAGAACCACTAAAGAGAAGATTCACTTTATTCGTACGCGCGTAAACGAATGACGCAACGCGAAAGTCGAACCATCTGGTGTCGAATCTAATAATCAATGTCAATCACGTGACTGATCTTGGATATATAATAAATAGCATAGTAATCGTTGTCACGTTATGGATACGGTCGTTCGGCTGCGTAAAATACGACGATAAAATAAAGAAAATCGGCCTATTAAAAATCAGTACCTCAGGGGAGAGGGTAAGTCTCTTAATTTTTCCGTTGCCCACCATAAAAGTTAACGACTTAATCGCACGTGAACGTACAAATTGCGTGATTGTATAATTAGAACCGGCCGGGATCGTGTAAGCAGGCATTTTTGTCGGAAACGTGCGGCTCCACGGTTCCCCTTTTCTTTCTACCTACGAAATATCGCGACCACGTTGTAAACAAGCTGCCTACGTGAGTATAAATAATTCATGCACGCGCGCGTATCAGCTCGCTGGAGAAAGAAAGACAAAATCATTACCGTGTACGAATTCACGAAAAAGAATAAAGTGTTCTGCGATAAATTTCGTGTACAGTTTCGTTGGTGTGAGTGCGAACGATGCAATAACGAGGAAATTGTTATTGGGATCATTTCCGCGAAAATTTCGGATTGCTTGCTAATTTTGCGCAAATTCGATTAGGAACATTTGCATATTGCATCGTCACGGATATTTGTACGTGCAGATTAACTACAGCGAATCATTGTCGTTATTATCCGACGAACAATGTACACATATTTTTTGTTAGGTTAAGTTGGTTATAATTCGATTTATATCGAATTCAAATGTACAACAATAGTGATACAAAGACTAACCAATACAAGAATTCCAACCTGTTACAAGATCCAACCTATAATTTAAAGGAATATTAATCTTTATAAAAAGGTATGCATATATTTTAAATTTCTTTCTGATAATCGATCGAACGTACAATCCGGTTATCGATAGCTTTGAAACGATGAATTATCTCTCGCCTTTCACAAAGTGCATCGTTTTGAATCAGACTTTCATTCGTGAGAAAGATGAAAAAAAGAGGCTTTATTGCTGCGAGTTATAATTACGAACTTTTTTTTCAACGATAACATGTAACTGTTAAACGTAATCGCGAAATCTTCGGAACATCGACTGGTCCGTCTGGGTGTTCTCCATTAATTTTTGCGAAACGAACGACCACTATAATCGATGTTGAAATTTTTTAATGGCTTCCTCGTTCTTTCTTCGGGGCCATGATAATTCAAGATGTATCGAAATATCGCAAATATTTTCTATACGAATATTTTCTTTCGTCTCGAAGATATTCTATTGACTCGAATAAAAATAAAAGGAATCTATTTCACAGCGGTGAAGGTTTTTTACGATTACTCTGTAAAAAATTTACAGCAACCATGTCTTGACTCGATGGAATAAATTTTTCCGCTCTCCTTGCACGAACTACGCGTCGCGTGATGAAAATGTTAATCCATAAATGTTTGAAACGCTTGCCGGGGCGAATTCGTCGCATGCTTAACCTCCTTCGATTATCCTCGAGCGCGATGAATGTTTCATGCGCGTGAATTTACGCCGCGTTCGGGATTCAATTGTCATTACAAAATAGAAAACTATTTGAAGGGATAATATTCCAAAAATTTTCTTTGCAACAAATACGGGGAAATTTTTAGAGAGTAGAAAATATAAAAATAATCTTTAACGATGACAAAACTGTCATGAGTAAAAGGAAAAGGTGCGCGAAATTGAAACAAATGGAAAGTATGAAAAATAATTGTTGTATCGAAGGAGAGAGAGAGAGAGAAGGTAAAAAGAATAAAATGCATGTTCGCGTGAAATTTAAATATCGGATAAAAATAATGCGCGATCGAACAGATTTTCCACGTTAGTGTCGCAACGAAGTGACACGATTAAAAAATGCATCGACTGTCGGGCACGTCGGTGAGAATATGGGAATAATCTCGTGGACAGAAACGAGCGGTAGTCACGGCAATGCCTAATCTGGAAAATCTACGAGCCGTGACATTCCATTTTCATGGTCAATTAATGCAACGCAATCGATCCATCGCCGCCGCTGACACCGATCCTTTCACTCGTGTCTCCCGCTGATTTTTTACCACGGTCAGGCGTTAATTGCTCGTCCAAGTTGTTTGCCGTGCCTATTTCCAACTAAACAGAATTAATTAACCAACGGAACAAAAATGAGATTATTTCGACGTTATTCTACTATCGATAAATAATATTTCATGTCCCGTAATTTAGACGTTGATTATAGACATTGGTCTTGATTAGTTAGAACTCGATTTAGATTAAATTCGATTAAATTAAATTAAATTGTAAATTAACTTTTCAGGAAATGAATTTATTAAGGTAAGAGGCAGATAATAATAATTTTTTATTTTGTTTATTTAAAATAAATTTATAAATAATGGGATAATGGGATAAGTAATGTTGCAAAATATTTTTTCCAAACGATTGCAAAAAAATTATTTTCACATATATGTGATTATTATATTTTTGTTGTCACGAGTGAAACTGTTTTAAGATTTTTTTTTTTATTTATAGGCAATTTTTTTTTTTTGTTTTTCTTTTGTTTCGTATTAAAATGGATTCTTATAGTTGAATACAGCAATTAAAGAAGACGAAAGATTTCGTTTAGAGTTTCATTTACATTTTTCGGTAATAATTTCGCGTTTTATATAACTCAAATCCCTGTCGGCTTACAAGGTGTTAAATTAAAATTCCATTAGGTTAATGGAAATTTAAATTTCGATACATCTAGATCAGTCAAAGTTCCCACGATTAAAACTTTTGATTAAATTCCGATTATCTTTTATTATTTGCAAATAGCAAGAAGGAATTGGGTTATAATATTCTATATGTATGTCGAAAAATAAACTTTACATATTCACTATGTATATTTTAAATTGGTGGACAAATAATCGAATTACAAATTAAAAAATTGCGAAAGTTTGGAGAAGAATTTTAATTTATGTAAAATATATTTATAGATGAATATGCATATAGATAAATCTGCATATATCCGTGCGCCTTTCGATTTACAAAGAAGTTTCTTCCATTAATTTTATCTTCAAAATCATCTGATCTCTGACCTTTCTATCTTTTTACCCTCTCTTCTTTGTTTCCTTCTTTATCCTCCTTTATCTATTTCTTTCTCTTTTTAAAATTTCCCTCATTTTCTCTTTTTACATCGAAAATTTCCTTAATATTCTTTCTCCTTCTTCATCTCATCTCTTATCTTCTCGTTCTTTTTTTTTTCTTAAACATGTATAAAATTTTACAAATATAATAAAATTTTTATCAATAATTTTTATCATCCTTTTTTCTCCAAATATTCGTAAAATTTTACATCGCAGAAATATCGATTGTGTCAAAATTATTATGATAAAGTCGAGGTCGTCTACAATGAATATACGTAACGAGCGTGAATATATATACAAATACATTGTATTAGTTGAAATGAAAACAAAGAGCGTTCGTGTCAAGTTGAGCGAAATCTAGACAAGATGGTCTGTATTAAAGTGGAAAGGTAAACAAACCGTTCGTGCCGATAAATGTTCCGCCAAATCCACGAGAGAAACAATTACATCGGCGAACGTCGCGCAATTATGGTCGATGTGCGTGCAAGTCGCGCTCTATTAAGTCGTGAAAAGTCTTGCAGGAAACAAGATGGAATTGAAGAAAGAACCTTCAGAACTGGTCTAAGGAAATATTAACTGACAGGAAATGTGGCCAGGTTGAGCGTTTTGCGGTTGGAATAGGTCATGGCCTCCTCCTTTATTTCCGACTGGGAATAATTCGAACCAAATTTTTACTTCTTTCACGCTTTCGTTTCTCTTCACAACCCCCATATATATTCTTGATTAATGAATCATCGAATTAACGATCGAACGTTATAAGCTACAGCTGCGACTTTAATGATCGATATCGAATCATTTGTGATCCAAGATTCTCGAGGAAAAACAATATTATAATTGTAATAACAATACATATTAATTATCCACTATTGGTTTTATATTATAAATATTCTTTGGAAAAGAAGAAGATAAAAGAAGAGCGTTCTGTGTTTCGACAATTTTGAGACCTCGTAAAATTTTAGATTCGCGAGTTTCGCGAACGATTATCCACGAGAAATTGTTCCCTAATACAGCATTCCAAAAGTTGGCGCTTGGAATTTTATTCGGATCTCCTTTCAAAGTGGATTATTTAGAAAACATTGGGCAAACGTTGGAGAAGGATGTATTAGCATTAACGGTTTTACGAAAGTGTTCGTTGGACGTTAATCACGCGAAGGATACACGTAGCTCGCATGGATAAGTAATTTACTCTAGAATCTCGCGATTTTATGGAATTCTTCTTGTCGCTAATTGGCGGTTGAGACGGGTTTGACTCACAAAGTGTATCTCAATGTATCTCAATGTAATAAGATAGGGAGAGGCTGTTGCAGGTGTGAATTACGACAGTCAGTAAGCGAGATTAAAGTTCTTCGCGCTAATTGCAGGAAACTCTGGGAGCAAGGCTGTCATTAGCGTTAACCACTAAACTATTAACTGGATTATTTCCATCGATGTTTAGACTTGCCTTTGAAAGCCACGATAAATATCGCGGATATAGCGTGGGATTATAATCGTATTAATTTCTTTTTATAAAATGAAAAGTCCTCGAATTGACGGTATCTATCAATCGGATTAAAGTATAAATTAATTCTTTAATTGGACAATAAGAAATCCAATTGATTTCTTTTTTTTCAATGTTATTCGTTTATTGCGTATCTTTAACAATTTTTTTGTCTTTCACACGTATGCGATCACACGTTCCGTTTATTCATTAAAGATACTCCTGTCATATCACAAACAATAGGAAATCTTATCACTAGTTATTGTCTATCAAAGACAAAGGTTATCCATACCTGTAATTTCTCCTTTACTCCTTTTCTCGAATAACGAAAAGGGCCGTTAATTTCCTTCCATTTTAACAACACAGGAGGAAGATAAACAAAAGTAATTTGGCTCGATAAGAAATCAATGTCCCGCCCTTTAAAACTCGTCGAAAGCAATAATCGAGGATTCGAATCGAGGCACGTGAAACGCGATCACTTAACCGTCACGAGAGCCGAGGGAGGGGGAAGGGATCGGGGCAAGATACCTATCGGTTGACTTTTATGCGGCTCGTTTTTCGATTTTATTCCGCGCGCTTGCCGAGCAGCCAGCCAGTTTCGCGGTAATCGATTCGATCACGAAACCCGCTCGTCTTTTCGTTGTCCCCCGAACCCAAGTCGGCTATCGATATTACCATAGGCCGCCGCCACCCCCTCGAGCTTGGATTAGCGGTTTCTTAAAAAGTTCGTTCGCTAAACGAAACCACCCCCCGTGGTAGAAAAACGCATTTCATGAGGAAATTGCTCCCTTCGAAATTCGAGATGATGGAACGTTTACGCCCACCATCTTTTTTTACACGAAATTTTTCATTTTTTTGAGAATCATTTAAAATTTTTTTTTTAACACGATGCAACTGTTTTTTATTTCAGAGATAAGTGAAAAAATCTTCTTTCTATTTTCAATTTCGTTACAAAAATCTTACAATATATTTTCGTTTGAAAATTTCTCTTCTTTAAAAAAAAAAAGAAAAATCATTTCTCCAATTATTCCATTTTTGCGATATTTTCGAATTTACTGGAGACGAATTGGAAGGAGAAATTGAAATTTCTGGGAATCTCACATACACGCGCCATACACACGCGTGAGAAACTCGGCTGCTCCCTTTCCAGGCCAGTCGTTCTCCTGGGTAGGATCAGAATTGACTCGTTCCCGTGGATGGAAACGGGAATTTACATTTAATAGTGGGAGAAGTCGCGGCAGATACGCGATGACAGATTGCATTCCCGACGATAAATTCGAGGCCACCCCCTTTGGCGGAGGGGTGGGCCTCAGGGGTTGGCCGGTACCAAGCGTGTAGCGTGCTCAGAGCCAAAGAGCGCGGTTTAATATCGTTTATAAATTATTCCACGGAGATAGCCATCAGCATACAAATTGGTTCGGCGAGGACCTCCGGCCGGGCCTCGTGCTTCCTTCGATTCCAATCAACCACCGATCCTTTTTCCGTTCAACGGGGCTTTTAACCGACGGGCAAACGAAATGGAAAGTGACGCGAAAGCAATATCGATGATTTCACTGGTTGAATTATTACATATACCTTTATACCTTTATCGCGCGGAAAATTAGGAATTTTTCAAAGTTTGAAAGTCGAGAGCAATTGTTATGTACTCGGAGAGTTGGAAATTTCGAAGATACAAATTTAAGATAAAGCTCTTCTTTCGAACCCACTCCGTGACGACGATCCATAATTTTATCGACCCATTATAACTCGGATCAAGACTTAATAGGGAACGCGAGAGATCGATATAATCGCTCGAAGACAACGGCGCACCGCCACTCGTCGGCCCGTAAAAACACGAAAAAGAAAAAGAAAGAGAAAGAGAAGGAAGCAAGCAGAGAGAGAGAGAGAGGCGCGTAGATCAATCAAAAAGCCATAACCGATAAAGGGCAGAGATGTAAGGAGGTCGGTCTCGGCGGAGCGAAGATTAGGAAGCAATCGGAATGCTCGGTGGCCTTTGATCGAAACTCGTTCAGGGCGTGGACAGGGGGAAGGGGGGAAGGTGGCCGTTTCGAAGTTGAAGGAGGCCCCTTCGCTCGAAACTCTCTCGATAGCGGCGAGGATTTAATTGACACCGGGAGGTGTCGCAGCGCTAAACTATGCAAAGTGGCGGCGGCCGGCTTTTCGCCTTGCTCCACCCCGTCCCCCGAACGCGATGGGATGTCGTGCGACGATCCAAGCCAGGAGAAATTAAGGCTGCACGCGTTTCCAGCCTGATCGATCGATCTGTCCCCGACAGCCTGGCCGGACTGTCACTCCGGCTTGGAACGCTTTGGGGGAAATGGACTTCTGCGCCCGTGTTCCCAACTCCCTGATAGAGTGGCGGCCGAGGCGGTGAGGATGAAGGATGTTGTTGGCAGCGTGCTTTTGAACGCCGGTTTCTTGGATAGGAAGAATTGATGAGCAACTTTCTCGACTCGTGAATGAAAAGTAGACGGAGCGGAAAAGATTTCTATTATATACCTATATATATAGGTATATGTAGATAGATAAAAATAGTCTAGGTATCCCTAGGGAAGAACAAAGAAACTAGAAAATCTAAAATAATAAAATAACGTATATATTCTATACACGGGGAGTCCATTTTGAAACTGATCTGTATATCCCTAAGGAAGAAAGAGTAAACGGAGCAATAAACCAACCAAAACCAGTAAGATCTCGATTTCCAATAAGATCCCGACCACCCCAGATTTCGATTGATCCGGCAATACCTCGATAATACCTCGTCGAAAGTGTCCCTAACAAGCTATCGCGAACTATCAGAGCCACTCTCCACGCTTCCCTCCCCTTTCCACGCCGAGCGTGAACGCGGAGGAAGCGCGAGCGCGGCGAAAGGAGGGGGAGGGAGGGGAAAAAATCCGACGAAAGGATCCTCGTTGCGTGGATCGGAGACGCGCAAAGGAAAAAAATGGCGAAAAATGCGAACTTCTCACCGCGGCCAGCGACAAAGGGGCCTGTGCCGGGTGCCTGCCTGCCTGCCTGCCTGCCTGCCTGCCTGCGTGCCCGCAGATAAATCTTTCCGTCTCTGTCCCACGCACGCAACGGCGCGCGTTAGTTGGAAGCCGGAGGAGTCGCGGAGTGGTCCCTTTCTGGTCCAAGCCTAGCCTGGTGGACGCCGCGCCACCGTTCCCCGCCCCGGCCGCCTCTCATTTACACTACGAGCACCAGGATTTACTGGCCGCAGAATACAATGCGGACCTGTCCGTGTCCATCCACCGAGACCGGGAGCCATCCTCTCTAGCCGTGTAGAGCCACCTCTCTCTTCGCCCGTGGGCTATAGATATCCGTGGCTTTGACTCCGCTCTCCGCTCTTCTTGAGAGGAGAGGGGGGGAGGAATAATGGGAACCGGTGAGCGGATTTATGCCGGCGCGAGATTGATGCTTGTCGCCGTCGTCTTCTTGCCNTTTCTTTTTCTTTTTTTTTTCTTTTTCTTTCTTTTCTTGGTTATGGGCCATGGAGTTAATTAATTGGACCGAGGTTGGGAGGAGGGGGTGTTAATCGACACCGTCGATCTTCGAGTTCGTGCGATGCGACGTTTGCGCGTCACGTTCTTGCTTTGAAGGGAGTTTAAAGGGATACCGATCAAGATCGAAGTCGAGATCTTGTTGCTTACAGTTTCGTTATAATACGAATGTAACGAATATAAAAGAGAGTTGGCAAGAGAGGAAATGTATAAACAGAGAGAGAGAGAGAGGCGTGAAACGTATATGGTCGAGAATCCCTGTCCCCGAAACATCTCCAGAATTCAACCACCCGTTTCCAGCTGGAGAGCAGGCTCCATTCGAGGGCGAGAGAACTGTACCAATGTAACGTTTCGGTTCCTTTAAGCAGCCTCGAGGCGGCGGCATCGCCGCTCTCAAACAGCGCCGACAAACGTTGTCCCGCTAGTAGAAAGCCCTCGTTTCGCCAACCCTTTCCCAAACCCGATGCCGCTCTCTCGTTCCCTTAGTCGTCGTGGAACCGCGATCGAGGGACCGTTTTCGGGCTACCAGGTGCGAACGGGGCGACCAACACGAGAATTTCTCGTGAATCGATGCGACTTGGTTAGAAATTCGTGAAAACTGATTTCGAAATGGAAGGAATATTTCTCGAAGAAATATTTATCTCAAGGAGAATCCTAAACGTTAACCGTGTTTTCGTATATTTTAATACTGATTTATAATGATGGAAGGTCAACACTGGATAGGAAGAAAGAATAGATTAGACAGGATTCGATTCGAGTTTCAATCGTGACGCAAGTGGAGAAAATACGTCTGGAATCGAAATGGAATTAAAAGAAGGAAGGATGCGCGACTTATTCGTGGAACGTTGAGCAAAGCTAAACGAAACGTTAGCCGTTGAGAGGATTTACATTCGCGTAGGAAACGAGGATGGCCAATAAAGCGACGAGCGTTCGGGCATTACTTTTCTCTCTCATCGTCGTTCAAGGCCCTACAAAGGCGTACGAAGTCCTGGGCCGGGCATGTTGCCGTCTCTTCCCCTTTCCCGGGCGGATCGTGTGGGAGTGACTCTCGTCCAGCTTGGCTGATTTGCGATCAATTTGCCCTAATTTACAATCGGTGCCCTCGGTGCCGCGGTGCCTTCGCCGTCCTCCGGCCATGAAAGGCCGGAACACAGGCCCTTACGCCCCCTCCTGCGGACCGAAAGATTCATCTCGACCGACGAGAAATTAATCGGACGCCTTGTAAACGTCGTACGGCCTTCCTCCGCTCCAACGCTTTTGTGGCGCTCTTCCACCCGTTTCGGAGGGAGTACCTGCCCCGATGGCGCTAGTTGTCCATCCGGAGATACGGGAATTAAGATTACACTCGATTAATTAATATCGAAGAGGTTGTAAGTAAGATATCCACTTTGGACTTGGAATTTCGAATCTTTTTCGTACTCGTTGAAAATTGTTGTTATCTTAAATTAAGTTAAGTACGATATTTTTCCTTTCTTTTTTTTTTCTTTTTATTGATAAAAATGTATTATATTATGCTTGAAGTATATATATATAAGGTATGTGTATACGTAAAAGAAGAATTTGAAAGGGGGATAGAATTAAAATCTCGAGGAAAAACACGATACGACGATTTAAAAACGATGGGGCTATTATATTGACAGGTTTGTAAATAATTGATCACCGTTTTAATGGCGTCATAACAAATTCATCGAAATTCTGCGCTTGATCTATGGTTAATTAATTAAAAAGTTTCCCGATTGCCGCCGATGACAGGGCATTTCGAAAATCCTGAACATCCAGTCTCGTTAAAATTTTAACGACGTTATAATTTTTTAACGAGCGTCCTCGACTCGATCCTGGCAGAGTAATTAAATAAAACTCCGACAATTCTACACTTCATTAACCACCGTCCCGTCAAATCCACGCTTGACTAATTAATTTCCCGCATTCGTTAATCGCGTTGATGTCGCGTTAATTAATACCTCGATACTCCTACGTTACACTCCCTATTGAATAGCGTTCGCATCTAAAACGAATCGGTACTTTCCATCCCAAGATTTTCAACAACTTGAATCGTGTTGTCACGAGAACGATGTATATTCATATATATATATGTATCGCGATACGTCATTTCGATTGAAGTTGAAGATGTCGAAAATATCACGAATTAAGTAAAATACTATATTACTAATATTATTCCTGTAAGGAACGAAACTCGAACTCGTTAAAATATTTCCAACGTTTGTTCGATCATTTTATCTCTGGTGATCAACGATCAGCTCGCCGAGCCTTCGTTCTTCACACCTAGATAGTGGACTTTATTAGCAAGAGGCGACGGGTTTGCGGTGTAACGGTATCGTTTCTGGTTTCTAGCGCGGGTTTTATTTGTTTCCAGGCCCGCCGGAATCGCGGCAAAAATAATGGCAGGAAATATAAATTTTGCCGAGCGGTGACGGCGAGATAAGGCGGCTGGCAGACTGGTTCCACGCCGTCCGAGTCGGCAACGACACTCTTTTAATTACTTTATTATTTGCTCGCCGAACCGTTTCGCCACCGATCGAACCTCCATTGAACAGAGATCGAATACGTAAAAATTGAAATCGAAGAAGCTAAGAAGATTTGAAAAAGTCTTCTCTACCCTTTCTTCGATCTGTATCGAGCGAGAATATAATATCGAGAGAATCGCATTCGTAGATTCCTTCTCAAAAATAATAATAAATACGACTTAAACTAAAACGTGTGTATCGTTACGGAAAGAAACGTGAACGCAGACGGTTCGATCTATATGTTAGAAAAAAAATCTCTCCAACGTGATCAAGAAGGATTATTCTTTATCGAGACGAAAAGCGTATACGAAGCATTGGCTAATCTCGGAACAGGGTGTATTAGAAGAAACACGACACGTTTCGCCGCAAAGGCCCGCGAGTACACGGTACGCCAAAATTTCAAGAGTGGAAAATAAATGAGGAACGAGGAGGATAGGCGGAGGGAGGGGTGGGGAGGGGAGGAAGGACGGTTGTATTTCACCGTCCCGGTTCCATGGGGCCAGCAATACATAACGCTGGCCCCCTCACAAAGGGCTCGTGGTGAGATGGTAGCCTACAAGATCGGATAATATGGGTAGTTATTTGTCGGCGCCGATGTTGGTTTTTCGATTCGGTGTGTTGGCCCGTGCGTGTGAGGCCCCCCGCGGCGCGGACCCGCTCGCTACGGGGCCCGATACCCCCACCACCGCCCGTGTTTCCCTCGTCCTTGCCTCCCCTTATCGCCACGCTTCCCATCACTTTTCGCGCTCTCCGTCCGCCCGTCGGTCGCCGACCAGCCGGTCGCTCCTCGCGAGAGATCACTGGCTAGATTAAACGCGAAATGGGCATTAATAGGGAGCCCCCTTCCCCTCCTTCCCTCGACAGATATACGGGACGAGAAAGACACGGGTGATTTTTCGAAGATTTTCGAGCTTCGAATTTGATTCTTCGATTCGCTTCTAAATCGTTATTAGATTTTTCGTTGCTGTGGAAAAGGAAAATTTCGATTGCGATAATATCGCAGGTATAATTTATTTCGAAAAATCTTGAATAATAAAATTGAAATTCGATCGAATTCCAATACACAATTCGCACATTGAATTATCGCAATTTGAAAATTTGTCAAATTTCGTTTCAAGACGCACAATTCAAGACGGCAGCCACGAAGCATTCGGTCGTTCGCTCATCCCTCGCGGTTCGTCTAATCGCAATAAACGGAGAGAGGCGAGAGCCGTTAAGCAGAAAAATATGGACACCGGCACGGAGGGGTGCAAACGACGTGCGGAACGGTGTGTTACGGGGGGAGGGAGAGGGAGAGGGGAGAGAAGGGGGCCGACTGCCGCCACACACATGCTGCGTCGAGAGGCGTCCGTAACGTCTTTTAATCACGAAATGAGCCGGCTCTCTTCAAACGGCCAAGGGGCCCACGGTCCTCGGTTGGCCGAATTAAGTAAATCAATAAATAACGAGGATACCTCGGCAACACCTGCGCGCACCTCTCCTCGCCGGCACCGAGTAACAGGATTTACGGCGCAGGGCGCCGCGTCGCGCCGATTCTTCTCTCTCCCTCCCTCCCTCTCTCTCTCTCTCTCTCTCTCTCTCTCTCTCTCTCTCTCTCTCTCTCTCTCTATGCCATCGTCTCGCCGATCTCTTCCCTCGATTCATTTTCTGAATGTCGCCCCGTGAATCCTAGGATTTTACTTGGTGAAGGGAAACTAAACGAGTGAAACTTTT
Source organism: Apis laboriosa (assembly GCF_014066325.1). Taxonomy (NCBI): domain Eukaryota; kingdom Metazoa; phylum Arthropoda; class Insecta; order Hymenoptera; family Apidae; genus Apis; species Apis laboriosa. Next base: position 913,262 of record NW_025223582.1, read on the forward strand.
TTTTTTTTTTTTTTTGATAACGAAGAAAATACAATAATATTTTTTATTATTATTGGGGTATATCTAGGCAGTTTTTTGACTTTTATATCTTTTATAGAATAGTAAAACGTTTGTTCCAATGTTTGAAATACAAAATTTAAAATCTAAAGATAGATGTTTAGAAATGGAAATTCTTTTTTTTTTTTCAGACATTGTCACTTGCACTTTCTCTCTTTATCGATCCAATGTATATTACAGAAATGAATTATATAATAATTAAGGAGCATACCTTTCTCTCACCTTTTTTTTTAAACGAAAATTAGCAATGCAAATTATATCTGTTTACCGTGTACGTTTTTTTTTTTTTTTTTTTTTAAATTAATCGATGAACTAATTTCGCCATAGAATGGTGTCCAGTGTTGGGACCGTTATCGCGGTTTCACGCCACGCATAAAGGCAATAATTTACGTGAAATCGGACGTTCGGGATGCGTGGATCGGACGCAGGTCAACGCAGCTGCACACATTCTCGCGATCCGTCTTTATTAATTTTAATACGGTATAGGAAGAGATAAGAAGAGGCGGTAATGAGGCCGCGGTTGAAAATACGATAAGGAAAGAAGGAATGAAAACGAACGATCCGTATCCCTCTCTGACATTCGTGTGTAATGCGTGGATCCAGCTGTTTTCGTTTCTCTAATTTTCACAGTCTCCAATTTCAACAAATTGATAACGCAACCGCACCAGTTATTCGATCATAAATCGGGAATCGAGTTTTGTTTTCGTTTTAAAACATTGTTAAATCCCATTTACGTGTATATATAATGGATATACGTAATGATGGCAATATATACACGTTATGATTTTTTTTTGTGGATTATCATTTGATACTTCAGATTGGAATATTTTTAGAAAGAAAAAAAAAAAAAAAAAAATGTACTAAAAATTTTTGAGGTGTTATTCAAAAATAATACGTTATTACCTTTAATACATTCATTGTTTTCGTAACATAAATTGTTACAATATATTTGAAATGTTGCTCGATTGAATTTCTCTCAAAGTAATTTCGCGAGATTCGTACGTTTTAGGGTTAGTGTTGTTACACGCAAATCCATCCTCTTGTTAAATACAATCGAGATGAGCTTGGAATGGAAACTTCGTATCAGAGGAAATAATACTTAATGGAATAGCTAGAAGGAGGAGGGGGAAGGAGAAAAATAAAAGGAGGACGAAGCAAAAGTCGTAGAGATGACGATTGCGAAAAGGCATCGCTTATTGGTAGAAAACGTGTCTTGGACGACGACAATTATGGGAAAGGTAACAACAACAAAGGGTGTATTAACGAAAATGGGAACGAGCGTGTTGCGCGAAGCAGGAAGCCGGGATGAGAGGCGCGTGTAAAGAGGACGCATAAAGAAAGACGCGGTGGAAAAAAAAAAGGAAAAAAAAAAAAAAAAAATCCGAGAGGATAACGCAACCAACGTTCCATATCCACGAGACCTCGTAAATAATAATTATCATGAGAATGATCGGGAAAAACTCGGGATACAGGGGGGGGGGGGGAGGGAAAAAAGCTTTCGATAGTAGCGATTTATGGCTTCGTATTCACAATGGACCTTGGATTAGACCACCGGTACACTGGGAAACACGAGTTTCCTGATATTCCGGATTCCAATAGGAAACCTTATTCTCATCTTGGAACGGTGGATGGAAAAGACAAGAGCTCGTTACGAGCCGTTAAGATATTGCCCGTTACGATTTTTGTTTGGAATAAAAATTACCATATTTAATTTATTTGGAAATCAGGAGGATTTCAATATGGATATATATATATTTAAATAATAAAATTAAACGAGAAAAAATAATCCTCTGAGGATAAATAAATTAATACTCGTTATATTAGTAATCGATGAATGAACAGTATTATAGAGTGATATTGTTTAAAATTATTTATTTGAATATGATGAAAGAAAAAAATATGTATATATAAAGGAAGAAAACGGAGCAAAGAAACGGAGTTATTTATCCTCCACGAGACTCTCCTCCCGATAAATTACCGAATAAAACTGAGAATGGCTGGCAATCCTAATCCTTATACACTACGAAGCTATCAAGCTTCCATCGTGGCAAAACAGCTGGTAAACGCCATCAACGAGCCATTAAAATCCAAGTTTGGCAAAAAAACTCGTCCCCCATTAAGAGAAGAAACGAAAGGAGGAAATTCCTCATTGATGCAGACAGGAAACGAGTCCTCGATTCCTATGGAGGATTAAAGCATCACTGTGAACTTGTCGTTCTTAATTTCTATATCGATGCGACCTTACATTTGAAGATTTTGGTTAAGATGAAAGATGATGATGATAGATTATAATTGTTTGATCAAAGTTTTTATTATTATTCGTTCCTCTCGCTACTTACGATTTCAAGTTTCACATAGAACGTTCGATTGAAACAACTGTCAGCGTAAATGAAGTTGAGACGAATGGAGATGTATATCGTTAATTATAGGGACAAACAGTTGATACGATTGTCGCCTGTGTTCGAGACTTCGAGCTCGAATAATAGGAGATAATTCTCATTAGATAATTGGCTCGAATAATTAATCGATTGAAATATCTTTCTTAATCATAATATAAAACATTTATAAAGAAGACTCTTTTTGTAATAAAAACTAACAACGTTTACAAACTACACACACACACACATATATATACATATACATAAATAAAACGAGATAAACTCTTTTCATTGCGCTTTCATTTACATTAAAATATCAAACTCGACGTACTCGGCCCCTCCCTCCCATCTTTAAACCGCCTCTTTGGAACAAACGTCGAATCACACCGCTCTCCAAAAACTATCTCGACTCTCGGAAAAAGTACCCACGATCCTTGTCGCAACTTTGTCCAATTTCGATCGATCGACGGACGCGAGAGAAAGACGCGAGAAGTCGAGGCGAAAGGGATCCTTGGCGACTAGGGAGGAAGGAGGGAGGGACCGGTAGCCAGCAGCGAGCGCCATTTCGCAAATTGAAATGGAACGGGGCGGCGGGTTTTTTTCTCGCCGTTTAACCGTAATACGCAGCGCGTTTATCCGCGTGTACCGCGGGGCCCCCGGCAAAAAGAGGAACTGGCGCGTACAAACGGCAAGGAAATATTGCTCGGTGTCGGCGCGCGAAAATTTATTGCCGAGCCTGCTGTCGAGAGCCGAAGGCCGCGGCCGGGATGGAAACAGGGAGAGTTCTCGGGAGAGAGAGAGAGAGAGAGAGAGAGAGTATTTGGACGTGTGTTGCCCCGTTTGAGACGAAGAGAGGGAGAGAGAGATAGGAATGGGTGGAAGCGAGGAAATGAGGAGAGTGAGGGGGGAGAGGAGGGGGAAATAGTGAATGAGCGATCGAGGAGAGAGAACAATGGGGGTGGAGAGGAGAGGAGAGAGTAATGTATCGGAAAATATGGAAGGATATAGTTGAGATTGGCCGTTTGACAATTGAGGAAAGGGTAAGCAAGCGAGGAGAAGAGAGTGGAAGAGATGTATGCATGCAGAGGGAGGAAGAAACGAGAAAGATCGGGAAATAGATTAGGCTTTGATGAAGCTTAACGGGGAAGAGCGTCGGTTTCTCGGCTAATCGAAAATCGTGAGACGAACTGCTGGTCTTGGCCAGTCGCGCGACAGTGGTGCGTTAAATTATCCCCGAAAAACGATGTCCCGAGCGGGATCCTCCTCTTTCTTCCTTTCGACCGTGAGATCCGTTGCACGGGTTGGTGGAGAGGCATATCCGTCAAAAGCTGGCTTTTTTCTTTACGGGTCGCCGTGATTCGCCGCGACAAATAGTCCGAGTGAAACGAGTCGTGGAGTCGCGGTTGGAAGCGCTGCCTTCTTGGATCCTGACGCATGGGGCAAAGGGAAATTCGTGGGGATCTTATGAGCGATGCCTCCTCCCGAGCTCGTGCTCCAACGTTTTATTCGTGGACCACCACCCTTTTGCATTGGCAGCGTGCTTTCCGCGCGAGATACTCGAACACGCCTGCTCGAATTATTTTCGCGTTCATATGAAGAAGAGGAACGATGACAAACGATTGTCTTTTAGGTATCGAGCACGTTAATTGCTGGCTATCGTAAGATTTGATAAAAATAATAGATAATCGTACATTTTACGATTTTTCATCTTCTTGATAAAATTTAAAATTTCGCGATTTCGCGTTCATATGAAGAAGAGGAACGATGACAAACGATTGTCTTTTAGGTATCGAGCACGTTAATTGCTGGCTACCGTAAGATTTGATAAAAATAATAGATAATCGTACATTTTACGATTTTTCATCTTCTTGATAAAATTTAAATTGGCAGGTATGCGCATTCTTTTAAGTAGATACACTTGTATATTTCTTATTGTATACGAAGGATCGGGTAAAATGATTTTCTTCCGTTTCCTTTTTTTTTTTCTAATTTTATTAAAGCGAATATGTAAACTGTGCGAGTAAATTAAATATAACGAATCTGCTCATTTACTAACAAATACTTGATCCATTTCGAATCCATTCTCGAATCTCTGTGAGGAGAAATAAGGTTTCTATGCGAAAGAAATAGGTTTCTACGGTTAAAAATATCGAATATCGGCGAAAAATTTATACCCGATTCCTCAAACGACGCAAGGATATACCACGGAACTATAAAATATTCTCTCGCCGTTAATTCATCGAGCCTGGATTCCGAAGGGGCGATATTCTCTCGCAAGACTCGGCTCGTAAATAAATATACGTAAAGAAGGAAAAAAAAGGGGGGGAAAAAAGAAGAAGAAAAATCGGGTCGAAATTTATACACGGAACACTCGGAGCGGTGTGTTATACGAATATCCGAACGCTCTGGCCGCGGCAGCACCATCGATAACGCGCTTTCATCGCGAATACTTGTAAAAGTTCCACGAAGGGCGGAACAACAGGTTCCTCGAAGCACTTAATTCCCGATTCCCAACAAAACGTCCTCGAGAGCGGGCCGCGTTCGAGAGAAATCTCGCCGGCCAGTTAAAGGATTCGACCGTGTTCGAAACAATCTCGTTGGATGGGCGAGGAGGGGGGCACTCGAACCATTCGCTTTCGCCGATTTTCACTCGAGGAACACTAGGTATTTCTATTTCATTCGGGATTAATTTTTCAATCGATCTTTTGTCCAAATCCAGATCCAACTCGCCGACGCTTGCCTTCGTTTTTCTCCAGGGAAAATTTCGAATCGAATTATATCGTAATGCTATTTCATATACGTGTCTTTTTGATCTATACAAAGATATCGTATTAAAAACATTATCGGAGGGAAAGATGTGAATCTCAAGAGTGGTAAGTTATCCATCCTTAATTTTTTCAAATTTTTCATTGCATAATTTCTTTCCTAAAATTAAACGATTTATGCAAAATAATCCAACTCGATGTGCGCCAATGCTTGCCTGGATTTTTTTTCAGAGAAAATTTCGAATCGAACGAATGATTAACCTATCCAATTATATCATATAATGATATTTCATATACATGTTTTTTTGTACAATCGTATTAAAAACACTAATGGAGAGAAAGATGTGAATCTCAAGAGTGGTAAGTTATTCACCCTCCATTTTTTCCCCTAATTTTATACTAGAATTTTCATCATGTTGCATAATTTCTTTCCAAGATTAAACGATCTATGCAAAATAATTCAACTCGACGTGCGCCAATGCTTGCCTGGATTTTTATCCAGAGAAAATTTCGAATTGAACGAATGATTATTCTATCCAATTATATCATATAATGATATTTTATATATATATCTTTCTTTTTGTACAATCGTATTAAAAACACTAACTGAGGAAAAGATATAAATCTCAAGAGTGGTAAGTTCTCCCTTTCCCTAAATTTTTCTCCTAATTCTACACTAAAATTTTCATTAAACTTTCATTGCATAATTTCTTCCCTACCGAAATTAATATAAAAACAAAATAAATAAATAATAAATAAATAGGTAAATATAGGTAATAAATAAATAGTTTTAAAAGAAAGAGCAATATAGACACCTCTAAAAGTGTTCTCGATGATAAAAAGAGAGAATTTGAGAAGGAGAATTTTTCCAGCATAAATTTTTCCCCATTACAATACCAGCGGATATCTGTCAAGTTACCCAAGGGCGCGCGGCGTTAATAAACTGAGGAGGGGGAGGGGGAGTGAATTTTCTCTAGCCGACCGTGCGAGTATAAATTTCGCGGATAATTCCAATCTATCAGGCTTACGTAAGCGCGTAACTGGGCAGTAACTGGGTAGGAGAGAGTGGCGCAAAACACCCACGTGCGTTCCCTCGCCGTGCGAAAGATGCTATCTCGCGTTGACGGGATGCATTACAAAATTATGCAAAGCGGCGACTCTCGCGATTAATATCTTGTGGAGAGAGGTCTCCACTCGCTTCGTGCTGGCTTCTACGCTACTTGCCACCGGTGACGAGTAAATCCGCGCCTCCTCTATTAATCCCCCCCCCCCCCCCCCTCCAGATATTTCATTACTCGGCTTCACAAATTTCGCTCGTAAGTTCGATCGAGGTCCTATTTAATTAAAATTTCGATCGAGCTCCTATTTAATTAAAATTTCGAATCGAAGGATGTCGAGAATAGTCGTGTATATTCATCTTTCGAAACGCGATAAAACAGGAAGAGTGATAAAGTTCAAGGTTACTAGCGTCATCAAGATTATTGGCAATATTCCAAAGGAATTAGAAAAGATTCTAGAAAATTTGGTGAGACTATTATTATGGAAAAGCAAGGTACGATAAAGCTACGATAAAAAGAAATACAGAAGGAAATTTCATTCGGCATATATTCATTAATATATTCCTCCTCCCCCTTGATAATCCTTGAAGAAGTAGCGAAGGAAAGAGTTCTCGAAACGAACCTGTCTGGTCAACCTCGAAACCTCGAAGGGAGCAGCTACGAGGCAAAAGGTATGAGAAGAGGGAGAGAGAGAGAGAGAGAGAGAAATAAAGAGAAAAAAGAAAAGTGCACGAGGAACGCGATAATCGGCCGCCGACCGGAAGGTGCTAACGGAATTAAGCCAGCGTTTCCTTACTCCTGGCCAATTTCTTGTGTGGTCCTCCTCCTTCTCCCCTCCCCTCCTCCTTTATGGCCGAGAAGGGTAAACGAGACGATAAATCTTGTATGCTGCGTGCACACAACGTGCGCGCGCACGTTTATATCGGGCCGCGTAATTAGGCCGAGACACAACAGGTGAGCAGTTTGCGACACAGCTGCTGCTGTCAGGGCTTTCATCGGGCCCTCACGTTCCTCTTTATCCGTTCCGTTCAATCGATCGAATGGAAAAACGCGAAATTCGAATGATAGTTGGTTGTTGCAAGTCAAGTCAAATTATGAGAATATTAAGAAGTTGCGAAAGAAACGTAAACTTTTCCTATTCCATTGAAGAATAGTATTGGAAGAATAAATTAGATATTTGGAATTTAAGAGAGGAGTAATTTTTAGGGTAGAATGATTAAACACTATCGTTAATTGGAAAATTAAGTATAATCTTGTATACAAATATGATTGTTGGAAATCAAGTCAAATTATAAAAATATTAAGAAGCTGTGAAAGAAATACAAGAATGATATGCTTCTCCTATTTCATTGAAGAATAATATTGGAAGAATAAATTAAATATTTGGAATTTAAGAGAGGAGTAATTTTTAGGGTAGAATGATTAAACACTATCGTTAATTGGAAAATTAAGTATAATCTTATATACAAATATAGTTATTGGATTAAATTATAAGAATATTAAGAAGTTGTGAAAGAAATGCGAATTTCTCCATTTTATTGAAGAATAGTATTGGAAGAATAAATTGAATATTTGGAATTTAAGAGAGGAGTAATTTTTAGGATAGAATGATTAAACGCTATCATTAGTTGGAAAATTAAGTATAATTTTGTATAATTATTATATTTATTATTATTATTATATTAATTAAGTATAATTTTTAACCATATTATACAAATATGGTTGTTGGATCAAATTATAAGAATATTAAGAAGCTGTGAAAGAAATGCGAACTTCTCCATTCCATTGAAGAATAGTATTGAAAGAATAAATTGAATATTTGGAATTTAAGAGAGGATTAAAAAGAGGATTATTATAATTTTTAGGATAGATTAAATGCTATGGATATAATATCTCTAATATATAAAAATACGAGATTATCATATCGATTGATTCTAAAAATGATTTTTAAATTGTAAAAATGAAATATATCGCTAACGTCTTATGATTTTTCAGGGATAAGAGGACTAAGAGATGGCCGGCGCAAAGGCCGATTAACGCGAGCAATTACAAGCGGCGCTGACTGAAAATAACCCGTAAAAGTTGTCACCGCCTATAAACTCGCCGCTCCGTTATTCTCGGTTCTCGCGATACCTCTCCAAGGGGGTAGATGTTATCAGGTGGCACTTCGCTCCGAGCGAACCGTCACCCGTGAAGCTTGGTGGACCGACCTCTCCAATTTTAGCCCCCCCCCCCCCCTAATTAGCTCGAATATTTCCTCCATCTTGAGACCCTTTGACCAAACGAGAGAATCGAATTACGCAGAGTGGAAGAAGTTTTCCCTTTGGAAAAACTTTATATTTAGCAGTTCAATTTATTCCGTATTCAATATATTCGTTTCGTACTTAAACTAGAAATAGAATATTGTCACGAGCTGTGATATTAAGACACGTAATCGTTAGAATTTTATTTATAACAACGTGAGTGTAATATTTATCTTCAAATTTTAGTTTTATATAAATAGCTTGTATAATTTAGAATTCAAATCGTTCCAATATTTCAAACTTGGTCTCTTGAAAAGAGAAAAAGTTTTCCATCGCTATTGCGTTTTCAACGTTTTCGAAAATGTTGAAATATATAGCTGGACGGCGTTTTTCGACAATCCTTAAAAAACAAAACGGATTTCTGTTTGACCGTACGCATACGGGCGCAAAATATAAATAATAGTATCGATGGAAAAAAATATTAAACCGATACCATTGTTTATAAACTATATAGACTATTATCGACGGGGAGATGAATGGGGCAACAAAGTTGGATCTCCGTGGAATCGATTACAAAGTCGACAGGTTCGCGCAAAGCTGCCACGAGCAGACTGTAAGACGGTGTTCCGCTGTCAGCTTAGGGTAAAGCCGATTACGGAGCGGTGAAATTCGAAAGATAGAGGCTTTTAGTCCTCCATGTCGATGAATCGTCCCCATCCCACGTTTTATCACGTTTCGTTCCCTCGATGAGGTTGATGACGTTTAACATCGAGAGGGCGGAAAAGATCCGCTACAAAGTGAATAATATTTCTCACGATATATATATATATATATAGCCTTTCCTTGCTCGACGCTAAAACAAAATAAATATAATAATAAAAATATGTTTTCCAACATTTTTGGATTTAATTTTTCTTTATAAAATATGCTTTCTTGTTTCTTATCCTATTTCGCGTCGTGTAAATCACCGTGATTCGATAATAATCAGACTCAAAGTATATATTCATTCGTTCCATCCTTAAATAAATAATATATATATATATATATATAT